>NC_068986.1:62989092-62989534 GCF_001194135.2 Octopus bimaculoides | reverse complement strand
TAAGGTAAAGGATGACTTGTCTGAGAAAATAACATTCTTCCACTGCTCTAGGGACCAATTCTGTAGTTTTTTAATCCACTGTATATGCTTTGCAAAGTTTGTTTTTGAAAGTAGTGGTTTTCTGATTGCAGTCCTCCCTTGAAATCCAGCCTTGTGCAGCTCCCAGCAAACAGTTTTTGTGGAAACTGGGTTCTCGAGGTGGTCATTAAGCTCTGCTGTAATTTTGGGAGCTGTACTTTTGTGATCCTTTCTAACAATTTGTGTAAGAGTCCGACAGTCCCTATCTAAAAGTTTTGGTTTTCTTCCAGAGTTTTGTTTTGATGAGGAAGTTTTTCCCTCTTTCTCAAAGGCTGTCATTACTTTCGAGACAATACTTCTTGATACACCAAACATTTTAGCTGTTTTCATTATGCTAGCGCCTGCCATATGAGTACTAACAATT
>NC_068986.1:62986255-62986908 GCF_001194135.2 Octopus bimaculoides | reverse complement strand
AAATGCTTAGTTATTTATTTTGTTCTCAGTTCTTACTTTTATTTCATATCTACCCTTAATTTGGTAGAGTCACTTAGTTACATTGTATTTGGGGATCAAACCATTAATTGTGTTGTACTATACTATATTACCCGTTCCTTTACCCGCATACATATACATATATACATACATACACTTTACCCATATACATATCCATATATACATACATACACATATGTACATATACATACATATATATATATACATACACATATATATACAAATACATACACACATACATATACATATACATGCACATATGTACATATATACATGTACGTATAGGCGCAAGAGTGGGTGTGTGGTAAGTAGTGTGCTTACCAACCACATGGTTCCGGGTTCAGTCCCACTGCGTGACACCTTGGGAAAGTGTCTTTTACTATAGCCTCGGGCCGACCAAAGCCTTGTGAGTGGATTTGGTAGACGGAAACTGAAAGAAACCTGTCGTATATATGTATATATATATATGTATGTGTATATATGTTGTGTAACTGTGTTTGTCCCCCCCAACATCGCTTGACAACCGATGCTGGTGTGTTTACGTCCCCGTAACTTAGCGGTTCAGCAAAAAGAGACCGATAGAATAAGTACTAGGCTTACAAAGAATAAGTCCT
>NC_068986.1:62969997-62986245 GCF_001194135.2 Octopus bimaculoides | reverse complement strand
GACCGATAGAATAAGTACTAGGCTTACAAAGAATAAGTCCTGGGGTCGATTTGCTCGACTAAAGGCGGTGCTCCAGCATGGCCACAGTCAAATGACTGAAACAACTAAAAGAATAAAAGAATATACATATACATATATATATATATATACGTACACTCACACACCTATACATATACGTACTTACACACATATATATATGCATATCCTTATCTCCGTTCACACACACATATATACTCTAATATGATCGTTATGTATGTGTTTTTTCGTGTTTTGTTCCGATGGTAGCCATTCCTGAAGAAGTGCCAAATGTCGAAATCCAATGGACCAGTCACTGGATAAGTTTGGCACAGAAATGTTGACATAGAGTGGTAAATAAATCGATCTTGGATATATCGAGTTTGAAGTTTCTATCTCTTTTAAATATACAAATTTAAAAGTTAAAACCCTTGAAATATAAATATAAACTGTGAGAACGACCCTTAAGGAATCTAGTTAATGATCCCCTAAGGTAAGTTCTTATGCTATATTGGTAACGGCTGCTACATCCTCTGGAAAATTATATATATATATATATATATATATACATACATAAACACACACACACAACATATATACAAGTTTCTTTCAGTTTCCCTCTACAAAATACACTCACAAGGCTTTGGGCAGCCTGAGGCCACAGCAGAATACATTTGCACAAAGTACTATACAGTGCGACTGAACCCTGAACCATATGGTTGGAAAACAAGCTTCTTACCTCACATATACACCTCATCATCATCATCATTTAACGTTTGTATCCATTCTGGCATATGTTTGATGGTTTGACAGAATATGATAAACCAGATGACTATGTTTGGCTCCAAAGTCTGCTTTGGCATTATTTCTGCAGCTGAAAGCCCTTTTATATGCCTCTTATGCCCAATGTTCTCTCAACACACTTGCATTTTGTCATACGTTCTCACTGATATTGTGCATGCAGCTGAGCATACTAGTTTCATTTATTCTAGTTCTTCACATATCCTCTGCATTCACAGCTAATGTTTTACTACCATATGACATTGCTACTTGTGTACAGCCATCATACTACCTGTTTTTCACTCTGAGACAAACATTTTTCATTCTGAACTTTCTCCAGTTGATTCTTATTCTAGCAACAACACTTTGAGAGCATCCTCCTACACTGCTAATCAGATTATCTCTATAACAGAAACTAAGGATTCTCCTAAGCATTTGAGAAAATACATTTCCCTTGTGTTCTTAGTGCTTTTTGCTCCGGCACATCTACCACAAAGTTTACTTTCTCTGTTAATCTACCTGTGATTCCATTGCACCTTTTATGAGTCCATAGTTTGTATTGGAGACTCTGAATGGAATTTCTACTAATGTATTTTTCTACAAACCAAATTAGGCCACATTCCTCAAGGGATAAATGAACTGTTTCTTTTCCTGCATACTTAGACTTCAGTCTTTTCAAAGTTAACTTTAAAAATCTTTGATTCTGTTTTGGTTTCACACCTAGAATTGCTTTTCTAATTTCACTAAGGAGTTAGCTCAACAAACAAGGTCATCATCATACAGTTTCTGCAAGCAACTATTCTTAAACTCATCTGTTATGGCTTAAATGACAATGATGAATAAGAGGAACTGAGAACCAAGCCCTGGTGAACGCCTTCCTGCAGACTAAATTCATCACTGTACTCTGTGCTAATTGTCACCTTACTGACAGCACCCCTCTACATGGCTTGAATAGGTTTCACTAGCTGTTCATTTACTCTTTATTTCTGCAATGAAGATAAGATCAGGGAGCAAAGGACCTTACCAGAAGCTTTCTCCAAGTTAATGAAGACCAAGTACAATAGTTTACTTTTGGCTAAATACTTTTGCAGTTGCCTTACAGGGAAGAGAGCATCAGTCAAGCTTCTTCCTGGCACAGAACCAAACTGCATCATATTTACCTAATTATTAGAAAGCCTGGCTGTAAATAAGAATACAAGTGAATTCATTCTATGCTTTTGTTGCTTAGAAGGAAGTTTTCTGACAGACTGTTTCATTATTTGTTGATTGCTCCTCAAAAAGGCACCCAGTTTCCTACTCCAATCATCATCATTGTTATTATTGTTGTTGTCATTTTAATGGATGCATTTCCATGCTTTTACAGGTCAGACAAAATTAGTTGTGGCAGATTTTCTATGGTCAGATGATTTTCTTGTCAGCAATCCTGACCTGATTCCAAGCAAGGTAATATTTTCCTATGCCCAGTCACGTTCCCATGAACAGCTGAAAAAGTTGACACTTGTCAAGAAAAAGGCACACACACATAAACATACATATATATACATTCATGTGTATATCTATGTATCTGTCTGTGTGTCTGTCTCTCTGTCTGTTTGTGTACGTGAGTGCATGTGTGCATGAATGTATAGCCTTTATATAGCCTTTTTTTCTCTGAAGTTTCTTTTTGGTTCAGCCATTTGAAATTATGCTGACTTGGCTTCTAGTTATATAATGGTGTTTGACAATGATTTAAGAACTTGAGCTAAGAGACAATAAATAAATCTCTAATGACTCACAGGCATTTCCTTCATCTTCAAAGCAATTCTACAGTGCCAAGGAGTCTTCGTTTCCCCTCTCTTAGATTCTGAAAATATCATTTTGGGGCTTCCCAGTACTTATGCATTCTGTCAATAACTGACAAAAGAAAAAGCAAGCTATCATCACAATTTGGTGTTAACAGATTACAGTTATTAAAATTCATGAATACACAAAATCTCTTTAATTGTAACTGTTGAAAGGGTTGTGCACTTTCAGTACAGTTTTCCTGTAGTAAATTGTGTTATATTGTGAAAATATGGGCTGAGTAATTTGCATGAAAAATGTTTGAGTTATTTCTAGTTTCCAGCTACATTAATAACTAATTTGTTATTTCTTATGCTTATTCATTATCATCCATATAAAAGTTATGTAATACTTTTATGTACTCTTTTCTCAAAGTGAAAGCATTTCAGACATGTTGGGAAGCACTTTGTTGTAGCTTTGTTTGAAGTACCAGTCCCTACCAAAAAAAATTGAATCATGTTCTTTAATATACTTAACATTCTTTTCAACAAAATACAGTACTAGAATATATTCACACAGGGATTTTACATTAGTTTTCCTACTTATTATAGTTTTCACTATCACATCAATGTCTCACTATATATATATATATAGAGAGAGAGGGTGGGGCAGAGAGGACAGACGTTTTTGAAATGGCTATTACTCAGCCCCAGGGGAGGGACATATGTCCATGGTGTCTTAGCATTCTTTTGTTTTCAGTGAAGTCATGGTGCTGTGGACGATAGAGCATCATGTGTTTGCCTATGACAATTATGTGAAGAATAACGAGTCTGTCACAGCAGTTCAGCATGAGTTTTGGTGCCACTTCAACATTCACTGAAATCAGGCTGTTTTCAACCGTAACACAATTTTACATTGGGTGAATGCTCTTCGCACACAAGGTATGCGAATGAATAAGGGACTGGTGAGACTGCCATGAATGATCTGACCCCAGAAAATGTGCAATTTGTCAGACAAGCTTTGATACAGAATCTGAATTGCTCTGCTCAGAGGCATTTCACTGAACTTGGCATCAGTAATCAATTGGTAAGGTGCATTTTGCATGTAGACCTGCATTTCCACCCATACAAATTGGGTTGAAACCATGGGACTATGCACAGCAGCTTAACTTCACATGTCAGATGGAAGCAATTTTTGAGACAAATGACAACCTCATTTTGTTAATGAGTAATGAAGCTCATTTTCATCACAATGGCACAGTGAATCAACAGAACTGTCATTATTGGGCTCTTGAAAATCTGAGAGAACTGCATGAAAGACCACTGCACAGCCCAAATGTGATGGTCTGATGTACTGTTGGAAAAGCTGCCATCATTCGTCCTTACTTTTTTGATAGCAATAATGGAAATGCCGTTACTGTGAACTCTGAGTATTACATTGAGATGTTAAACAACTTCTGTGTGCCTGAATTACAATGAAAACATATGCCTATTCAATGTGTGTGGTTTCAGCGGGATGGGGCAATGACCCACACAGCCAGAGCATCAATGGGCATTCTTCGTCTTCTCTTCAATGACTGCCTCATTTCCAGGTTTGCTGACATTCCTTGGCCCCCTCGGTCCCCTGATTTGTTCATGTGTAATTATTTCTTGTGGGAAAACCTCGAGGCATGTATGTATGCACATAGGCCCCATACACTGAACGATTTGAAGGAAGCTATTCCCATGGAAGTCGCCCAAATTGCCAGAGCAATGTTGGAGAGAGTGGAGGTCAGCTTCCAAGAACTCCTTCAGAAATGCATCAATAAAAACAGACATTACATGATGGATGTTGTTTACAATACTTTATTTTGACAAATGCTAATTCAATACAAATACATTGATGTCAATAAAATTTGTTTGCAGTGAAAATTAATGATTTTGTGACCTGGCTGTTAATTGGAAGGCATGGAGGTTCATGCACGATGCAGGAGTAAAGCCTTTTGAAACAAGATGCAGGAGATTGCATGAAGTGAGGAGGAGACATCATCAACCCTCTGTGGCTGTTGTTCAGGATCCCTTTCAGTACCATCAGGGCCACAAGATCCACTTATCTTGTATCGGACTTATCAGCCAAATCTACTCCCATGAGAAACAATGTGCTGGAGGTTGAGGAGGAGGAATGTTCTGGATTGATGCTGTCATCAACTTTGATGAGCTGTCATAAGCACATAAGCAAAGATCATCATCCAACTGCACTTTTCCTTTACTGCTAAATTCCATACCACAACAACATAGATACACACATGCACGTACGCACACATGCACGTACGCACACATGCACGTATGGACATATGCACGTAAGCACATATGCATGCACACACACAACTGTTAGTAATCTTTTTTGCTTTTTGCTTTAAATCCAAATTCTTTGCCCTGTTCATAGTTAAATGCAATCTTTCTTTTCAGCATTTTGTTCAGTGCTGGAAATGGAAATAAAAAATTCAACCACTTTCAACTATAGACTAGGGCAATCTTCTCCCTCACAATTGTCAAAAATGTGCTATCAACATTGCAGGTAAACTGCAAGTTGCTGGTTTAATAAAAACAAGGAACATTATATAACACACCAGAGAATATCAGAGATAACACTGGTGAGTTATATTTTCTTTTATTTTCCACATATCAACACAAGTTGACTCCATCAGTCAATTTTATTGGTGCAATATTTCAATAGTAGTTAAATAAAACATGGAATGAAATGAGACAATAATTCAAACATAGAATGTAACAGATTCCAATTTACCATATCAACTAAAATTAACATAAATATGTAAATATGTTATGGAGTATATAAACAAGATGTTTGTATTTAACAAAGTCAACTGGAAAAAGTGTTAATATTATTGGCCTAAAAGAAAGAGATAAAGCAATTTTGTGTTTCAGCTCATTTGTATTATAATAAGTGGGGGAAGTAGGTAGTAAAATAGATAATATATGTTCTTTTAAACTGGTGGAAATAGCAATTGGTGAGTGGATTTTCACTTACCTTTAAGTGTTTCATTATTTGAGATAACCAAAAGAGAAGCTGAGTCTGTTTTGTATTGCTTTTTCAATGTTTGTGGAAGAAGAGTAGCCAGTCAATCTGTCCTAGAACTAAGATGCTAAGCCATGTGTTTTATGAATATGAAGCAAAGAGCTAACAGTTATGATAGAAGTAAACAAATAAGAGAATATTAAGTTTGACTTTTTATAGTCATTGTGGTTACCATGTTTACCACCTAGTGATTAGTCCTAATGAAACATGAAATAAAATAGTGAAAAACTTGATTGAATATATTTGCATTTACCTTATTTTGACATTATTGTATAAAAGAGCAATGGAAGTGGATTGGTAGACTTGTTAGAGTGTTGGAAAAATTGTTTTATGGTATTTGTTCTCACTCTACATTTTGAAGTCATCTTTGCCTTTTATCCTTTCAGGATTGATAAAATAATGCACCATTTAAATACTGAAGTTGATTTACTTGACTAACTCACTTTAAAATTGCTGGACCTAAATTAGAGATAATTATATGTGTGTGTGTGTGTGAGTGAATTGGCTTCCATCTCCAGACAACTTGAGTCAACCACTAATTTGTCCTCTTTGAAGTTTGACCAAAAGACATATAAATTACAATGTGTGTGTGTGTGTGTGTGTGTGTGTGTGTGTGTGTGTGTGTGAGTGTGTGTGTGTGCGTGTGCATGTGTGTGCATGTGTGTGTGTATACACACACACGTATACATACACATACTCAAACGCAGACACATGCACACATGCACGCATGCATGCACACATGCATACATTGTAATTTATATGTCTTTTATTCAAACCTCAAAGAGGACAAATTAGTGGTTGACACAAAATCCAAATTATCTTGCCTGGAGCCATATGTTTGGCCACCCTAGTAAGAGCACATAAATGCTTAGGAAGAGATATTTGGTTTGATGTAATCTCACAGACACTGTGAACATTTTCTCAGAAATGTCATCACATTTTTTTGTTTGCCAAACATAAATCTTCTGATGAAAACACTCTGGATTTGACATTTCTTCTATATATTGGTTCCTCATTACTGTTAAAATTTGAGATGTTAGCAATCAAATTTACTCTGCTCATGATACTAAGCTTGTAGCACAGTGTGTCAGTAGGAAACCTTGTTTTCAGCCAGAATATTAAGTGTTTCAGCAGTAATATTCTTCAGTTGAAATACTTAGGATGTTTAATATATGACTTCACTTATCCCTTCTTCAACTAACTGTACATTCAATGTTAATTTCGTTGGTGATTGTTTCTGATTTTTGTATAAATATCTTGAAATACATAACCACATCTTTGCTCTGCATAAACTGATATTAATTTCTGTGTTTCATGCATTTACTAGGTCACACCGAACTTCCTACAAAGTAAGTAATGAAGGTTGGCTTGTAGATGTTCTTCCATAATATTTTTACATTTAACAGTTCTTGAAAAAAGCTGTGAGAATTTCACTAACATACCCATAGAATCTCTTGTAGCAAGTACTTCATAATAGCTGAGTGGCTGTACATAAAATGCTTCACTTTTAGTTTGGATTCTTTTCTGAATCCTATTATTTCACCATTTATTGTAGAGCAACATAATCTGTGAGTTACTATGCTCCTGTCTTTGAACTTTTCTGTAATTGCATTTGTTACTGTTTCACCATTTGTGTGGACAGCTTCCATTATTTTCAGAAAAGTTCATCAACGTTTTCTTTATTGTCAACATAACAGACATAGATAACATGATTGACTTTATTTCTTCAGTGAAAAAGTTGATTATTTTATTTTGTTCATTTTACCATTTTACCATTTCTTCAAATGTTTTTACTGCAATAGGTTAAAACTCAGCCTTCCACTCAATGAATTACTGAAAGCTACCCAAATCCTTTTGTTCCTCAATGGCATATTACTTTTGACCAGATATAATAATTACACCAAGTATTGAAATCATCATTTCATGGCTTTTTTTTTTTTGTTAAACTTATGAAGTTTTCAGTTTTTCATGTACAATGTTTTTTTCATCAGCTTAATGAAGAATTTCCACATTATAACCATCTTTGATTCCATGTTTCATACTTTTTTCATGCAT
This sequence comes from Octopus bimaculoides, assembly GCF_001194135.2. NCBI lineage: Eukaryota > Metazoa > Mollusca > Cephalopoda > Octopoda > Octopodidae > Octopus > Octopus bimaculoides. Next base: position 62,978,559 of record NC_068986.1, on the reverse strand, counting down.
GTTTATCACCTAAAGCATTTTTCCAATCACAAAAGGAAACATTTACAAATTCAGTAGCAGCCATTAAAGGATTATGAAAGGTAACATTAAATGCTCCATCAACTTTTGGGGAATAAATATCTTAACCACAGGAACTCAATTTCCCATGCCTGCAAATATCTTCACTAAATGCTATTCTTCAGAAACAAAATGTTGTTTAGAAGACGATAAGTGTTTGACAATTATGAGATTCTGACATTTCCATTGATTGCATTTATTTTAGCATAATGACTGAAGAAAATAAGATTAACATATTTATTGGAGATTTTTGCCATTTAAATTTAAGAGTGGATTCTTTGTCCCCATTCAAATTGTTATCAGCAGGCTCAACATATGAAGATACATAGTAGTCATTGTCAGCAGCACATCTTGGATAAAGAGTTTTCATTAGTAGAAACATTGTCAGGGAGAAGATTTATGAAGGAAATACCTGTGATACTACAACATGATACTTTTTGATACTTTCAGTATCTAAACTTTGCCATCTGATTCTCAGCTGAAGAAAATTTTTTACTGCAAAAACAAATATATAACTTATCAGCAGTGGATTTAAAGAAGTTATTTATTGGTTTTCTTAGAAAATAGTGAATGAATTTAATATTTGATGACTTGTTGCCACCATCTAGTTGTATTATGATGTTTTTGTTACTTATATATCACATTTATATTGGTTATAGAACTGTTTCATGTTGATTATCTGCTACTCTGACCAGTTCCCAAACAAAAATTCTATAAACACATGAGGGTTATTTTTCTCTTTCTTTTGAAATATTCTACTATGGTCTATGACTGCTAAAAATGTAGCCATTTGCCAGTTTAGAAAATTAACCCAAATGTTATTTAATCTACCAGTTCTATTGTATCCATAATAAAATTTTAAAATGCCATTATAAAAAAAATATATATGTCAAAAAAGTAATTGTACTAACATCCATTTTCAGCATTGAATATATTTAGTTTTTATTTAGGAGATAAAATTACCATAAAATCCATTGGTATGAATGAAGAGATTTTGATAAAATATGAGCAATGAACCTATTCAGATTCTCAAATATATTCAACTTCAAAGTATATTTTAACAACAAAACAGATATATAACATAAACATACATAAATTCAAACATCATGCTGCTTTATTGTAGCTAACATATTCTTCAAATAATAATGAATCATTAAGGGCAAAATATTTGTATCTGCATATTTTTAGAATGGTAAAGATGTAAGGGTAGTAACATTTGTTAAAAATAGAATAGTAAAGGATTGTTATGGGCAAAGTACTTGTTGCTTCCTTCTAGATTATCTTTGAAATTGTAATAACTGATGATAACATTGCTTGGCATGACATTGGACATAACACTTTCTTGTACTACTTGATGTGAGTGAGAACTTGGCTGGATATTTTCAATATCTTAATAAACTGAACTGTCCCTGATGGCCCAGTTGTTTTCCTTACCTTATATTCATTGTTGCATATAACTGTCAATTTCAATAGCTTCTCTTTCTCTAGAGTCTACTTGCAGTAAATCTTCTTTCTCTTATACTTTCTTTTTATACAGCAAGATTTCCAAGACTATTTCTTCTTGGTATCAGTGAGAATAAGTGCACCACTATGGTTGCATAATATTTTTCATAAATAATATCTTGATTCATACTGTCACACAGCTTATCAGTCTGAAATTACTTAGGCCTTTGATATTTTCATTATCAAACACATGCAAATCATTTGCTTTCAGATTCCCAAGCTGCTTCAAATACCAGAATCTAGCTAATTTTGTTTCTTCTTCCCCTTTTCTACCAATCTTTCAGATTTCTTTCTTGGATTGTATGGTTATATCTACTCAACCATTCTACCATCATATCACTTGATCTTGATGGAATCTTGTTCCTTCTACAGATCTAAGCTGTGGATCATACCAGGTTGTCTCACAGTTGTCCTCTATGTTATAAGCTTGTAACCCTTCCTCCTTGTCATCATATGCATCAAGTACTATTTCTTTTAACAGAGTTATCCTTCGATTTCTATAGCTTCCTTCTTCAGATTCTCATGTCAAAATTTTCTCTTACTCTGATATCATTAATCACTAGTCTGTATTGAGTGGCACATCCTTTACTGTGAAAGGAATTAGTATTCCTGACCAGTTGTTTATGCATTTGCTGGTGAGTAAAAGCTCTATTTGGCTTGCATGTTTGTGGCCATGTTTTTGAAGTTAATGTTGCAGATGACTATATAGTTAGCATCATAGAACTCCAAAAGACTTGATCCCTATTCATTTCTTGTAACATATCTGTAGATTTGATATATACAGGAGGAGCCATCACGGTATTTGGTAACACCATGATGGCTACTCCAGAATCTAGCTTCTTTTAGTTACCTAATATTGTTTTTTGTTTCCTTTCTTATCAATCTTTCAGATCTCTCTCTTGGATTGTATGGCTATGTCTACTTTACCCTTGTACCACCATAACACTTGGTCTAGATGGAATCTTGTTCCTTCCACAGACCTAGACTGTGAAGTGTGGTAGTGAAATAACTGTATATATGCTGTACATATATGTCACAATCTGACTGACACTGTCGTTTTGTCGTTTGTCTATCCTTTTTTGTTCTATTATAGACATATATGCATACATACATACATACATACACACATACACACATATATATATATATGTGGAGGCGCAATGGCCCAGTGGTTAGGGCAGCGGACTCGCGGTCATAGGATCACAGTTTCGATTCCCAGACCGGGCGTTGTGAGTTTTTATTGAGCGAAAACACCTAAAGCTACACGAGGCTCCGGCAGGGGATGGTGGTGAACCCTGCTGTACTCTTTCACCACAACTTTCTCTCACTCTTACTTCCAGTTTCAGTTGTGCCTGTAATTCAAAGGGTCAGCCTTGTCACACTATGTCACACTGAATATCCTCGAGAAATACGTTAAAGCTACATGTGTCTGTGGAGTGCTCAGCCACTTGCATGTTAATTTCATGAGCAGGCTGTTCCGTTGATTGGATCAACTGGAACCCTCGACGTTGTAAGCGACGGAGTGCCAACAACATATATATATATATTATTACCTCTGCCTTCACTAAGTTAGAGGTATTGTTTTCAGTTGTGTTTGTTTTTTTGTTTGTTTGTTTGTGGATAAGATATCTCAAGAACTGCTAAATGGATTCAGATGAAACTTTCAGGGATATTTGACCTTGTGACAGGTACAAACTGGTTAAATTTTGAGATCGTTCCGGTACTGGACAAGGATTCCGGATTATTTTTTCCTGTTTTTTTACTTAAATTTTGAGAGTGGTCAGGTTCCTTTTTAGTATTCTCGTTTGTGAGAGCAATCGAGTTTATTTCAGAAATTCTCATTTTAAAAACCATCTCTGGTTAATCGTTGGGAGGACATTGGTGTTGTCTTGGCAGAAGTATGTTATTATATTATATATTATTATACTATATATATATGTATATGTGTGTGTATATACATATATATATATATATATATATGTATATATATATATATGCGTGTGTGTGTGTGTGTGTGTGTGTGTGTGTGTGTATAGATAGATAGATAAATGGAGTTAATTGCAGGTGTTATTCGATTTCTTTTACTTCCGACATATGTTTCGGAGACAACATTGGTATTATTCCAGAAGGAATAAATGGTGTAAAACTATGCAATCTTCTCACCAGGGAAAGAAAGAAACCAAACACATCAATAAGACATTTTAACAAGATGTGGTGACTGCGTATATGATGAAGGGAACGCTATCAAGATTTAAAAAAAAAACTGTTAGTAGATATAATATCAAAAGTTGTTTATAGAAAGAGAAGGAGGAGAAAGAAAGAAATTAGCAGAAAACTAATAGTGGAGAGATATAGAGTAATAGATGAATTAGAATAAAGCTTAAAGGAATAGAAGTAGATATATTTAGTGGAAGTGCAATGTAAGAAGACAGTCAAAGGTTGAAGTTTATAGAATGGTAGAAATCACTTATAGGAACTAAAGTTATGTTTCTGCCAATGTTTGCAATGATAAATGCATTCTATAAACGTATTTACAAGGGGATTCTTTGAGAATAGTATAAAAAACATTTCACTATTACAAAGAGAGCAAAAAGATTTACCTTTGTCATAAAGTAGAGAAATAGAGAGAATATTCTATTCCAAATTAAATCGTTTATTATGATGTTTTAGATACCAGATTAATTTACTTAGCCAAGTATTGTTACGTTTATTGATATGCCTAAATGTAGAGTAATGATTAGATATTCTTTTGGACAACTGAGATGAAGAACAACCTATATAAAAAAAAGACGTCAAAACTGAAATAGAGTTTCTAGTCTTAGAATTACTGCTAAGAAAACAATTGCAATTGGAGTTGACTTCAGAAACAATTACCCCACTGTTAATATTGTTAACAATAATTAGTGTTATCACAATTAATGTTAGTATTTTCATTAAGTGGATTTGTATTTAACAACTTATTATTATGCGAAGAGATGATTTGTGAAAGATTGTTTTGTGTTAGAAAAAATCTTATCCTAATTCCATGTGAGTTAATAATATATATACACATTCATCTTACTTGTATTACTAACATGCTAATCATTCTTGAGCATTTCGATTTTCTTGTGGTGAAGCTAGCCATTTCCTTCCATTTCACTATTGCCTACTATTGTCCTTAGCTGCTATTTCGACTCCTTTGTGGTGAAGCCAAGCACACTTTGATCACTCATGGCTGTTAGACTATATAAACACATGGCTTTCCTCCCAAACCTTCTTTCTTACTGTGCTATTTGACGCCATCATATCACAATGTGAAATGTCCAACCACTAAGGTAAAAAATTCTCTCAATTTTTAATTGTTCATCATCCTCTTCATTTATTTAACTTGTATTACTAACATGCTAAACAATCCTGGGTTAAATTAACTTCATAACCTTAATGTGAAGCTAACCTGTACTTCCATTTTTCACGATGTGCCCACCCTTTCCCGTCCCCACCACCAATACTGGAAATCCATTCTCTTGTATACCAGTAATTTCTTCTCTCTACCGTGAAATTACTTTCCTCTTCCCTCATACTGAAAACTCCCACAGAGCTCTGCCTCACTTCTGCACCAGATGATCTACATACTTCCGTCCCTCCCTCCCTTCCAAACAATCTTCCTCCTTCTTTCTCTCACCCTCTCTCTCTCTTTCTTTGCCCATGACTCTCTCTTGCTTTCTCTCACTCTCTCTTGCTTTCTCTCACTCTCTCTCTCTCTCTCTCTCTCTCTCTCTCTCTCTCTCTCTCTCTCTCTCTCTCTCTCTCTCTCTCTCTCTCTCTCTCTCTCTCTCTCTCTATATATATATATATATATATATATATATATAAAATTAAAAAGTAATGTAATAATACATTACAAAGGATATATCATAAACAATTAATTATTAAAGTGATGATATATTGTCAACTTAATGTGACAGTCCCATGAAAGGGAAGAATGCTACTGCTATTTAACCCTAGGAAACACCGTTTCCTGTTGGCCTTGACACATTTCCTGTGTTCTTATGTTTTCAAAGGGGAGATAAGCACCGCCACCCAGCAAAGCCAGCATCCAGAGACTAGTTTCAGAGTCATTGCTCATCATCAGTCTGGAGTAGCATGGCTTGCTAGCTGTTGATGCCTATTCGCCTTTGAAAACATATATATTTCAAGTGAAATACATTCACTGATTTCGAAAATAGAAGTAATACATTTCTAAATCTCTCAACAAGTTTCAAATTATAACTAAGAGGGTTTCAAAAACCCTTACATGTTTAGAAATAACAATCAAAACCACTATAAAGCCACTATTATCACTCATTATATCTCCTCATAATAAATGCTGTCTTCAGACGACATGACATATAAAATCCACAACTTACAAATAAAAGGTTAATTCTCTATTGCAATTTCGATGTTAGGGACCTATTAAGGGTCCCATTCATCTCTTCAGGAGAATATTCCTATAGATAGAAATTGATACAAGACCTTACCTTGGAGCTTACATGTATCTTGACCAGCAAGTAGTGTTCTTTGTGCAACATGTGGTCAAGGAATTTCTTGCAAGAGAATTGGCCTGTCTCTATTGACCAATCTTAGTTGTTTAAGTGCAAGTTCATTAATCATTTCATCTTAATGGTTGATGTTTACATCCGCTGTAATTGACTTACCAGGTCTCATGAAGCTGTAGTGGATGACACCAGCGCTGGACCATCAAACAGACACCATTACCTTTTTTTGGTGAATATTTTATTTTGGATTGTGTTTTGGCACTTCCTCACTATCCAACCACCATGCAGAACACTTGCTATTGTTGAAAAGAATTCATTTTTCATTACATGTAACAATGCATTGCAAAAATGGTTTGTTTTTATGCCGTGACAGCAAAGAGCAGCAAGTTTCAAGACAATGTATCATTTGATGCTTATTCAGTTTGTGTAGCACCCAATTGTCCAGCTTCTTTATCTTGCAAATTTGTTTCAGATGGTTCAATACAGTTGGAATCGAAACATCAAACCTTGCTGCTAACTCACACGTAGTTTGAGATGTATCCACTTGCACTACATTTTGCAGCTCATCATTATTCATCTTGGTCTCAGGTCTACCACAGGGCTGATTTTCAAGGGTAAATTAATCAGACTGGAACTTCTTGAACCATCAATGTACAGTGGTGTACGAGTGTTGCATAAGTGTGTGTGTGTGGGGGGGGGGGCAACTTTTTACACCATCGCCGTTCCTTTTATTTGTAAGTAGAAGTTGTTGTTGAAGAAGAAGTGATTATTTTCCAGTATTAATTGTAATCCTTCTGAAATGAAGGTTTTTGAGAATCTTTCCATGATATAATTCGGGTGCTTTGTTAACCAGAAATTTATAGCTTCAATTCCTAGGTCATGTGGGATATTGGTGTATAGACTAGTTACATCGAAACTAACAAGAATTGTCTCCTGGTAGATACTTTTAGGTGTGTAGCTTAAAAAAGTCCATATTGTCCTGGATAAAACTTGGTATCATTTTGTGTAAAGGTTTTAGAACTATATCTATTAAGTTGCTTAAGTATTGTATATGAGATGCTGGTCCTGCAATAATTGAGCATAATTGCAGGTCTCTGGGTTTCGAAATTTCTACATATGTTGAATTGTTTCCTTTTATGTTGTCTTGGATTTCTTTTGATTTGTGGATCTTGGATAATCCATAGAGGTAACTGGTTTTTACTTCAAAATTGGTTAAATAATTAACTTCATTCTCAAGTTATTCTTTTACTTGTTTCAGTCATTTAACAGTAGCCATGCTGGAACACTGCCTTTAGTTGAACAAATTGACCCCAGAACTTATTCTTTGTAAGCCCAGTACTTATTCTATCAGTCTCTTTTGCTGAACTACTAAGTTATGGGGGATGTAAACACACCAACATCAGCTGTCAGGAGATGGTGGGGGAACAAACATAGACATACAAATACATACATACATGCATACATATAAACATGTATATATATATATGACAGGCTTCTTTCAGTTGCCATCTACCAAATCTGCTCACAAGGCTTTGGCTGGCCCAAGGCTATAGTAGAAGACACATGCTCAAGGTGTCATGCAATGGGATTAAACCCAGAACCATGTGGTTGGTAAGCAAGCTTCTTTATTTCAAGTAGGTTTGCCATATAGACAGTACATAGAGTATAGTAGCTGTGGGCTGGACAAGGACATTAATGAGATGAAATTTTTGTAATCATCATCCTCATCTTGGTAAGCAAGCTACTTACCACACAGCCACCCCTGCACCTATATATGTGTATATTGCATTATATTATATATCAGGTTATCCTATAAGTTCTGTCTGATTTTACCTTTTTTTAAATTAAATAAAATTTAATAGTATTTTAGAATGTCTAATGGAATTAAAAATTATTTTTATGCATTTGTGTACATTTAAACTAATTAAATATTATTTTACAGAATAATAGAATTAAAATTTCTTTGATTAAAATCCTTTCTAACATGGAAGTATCCAAAGAGCATTTAAGGCACATAATGCTTTATGAGTACAAAAAAGGAAACTCTGCAGCCGAAGGCGACTTGAAGCATACACTCAGTTTATGGGAAAGAATGCTTGAATGAAAGAACTTGCAGAAGAGGGTTTGCAAAATTCAGAAGTGGGGATTTCAACCTTGAAGATGAAGATTGAACAGGACGTCCTGATGAGTTTGATGATAATCTCCTTGAGGCATTACTTGAAGAAAATCCTGCATTATCAGTTGAAGAATTGGCAATAAAGCTTAGTTCAAACCATACAACTGTTCATCGTCATCTTCAACAACTTAGAAAGGTTCCTAAACTTGGAAAATGAGTGCATCATGAATTGCCCAGAAGCAACCGCAACTCCTGAGTTGACATCTGCTCTTCTCTCCATTCTCACGAACTCATTTCACCCTTTTTGGATAGACTTGTGACAAGTGATGAAAAATGGATCTTTTATCGAAATGTTTAATGTCATAGACAGTG
>NC_068986.1:62969667-62969987 GCF_001194135.2 Octopus bimaculoides | reverse complement strand
AAGTGATGAAAAATGGATCTTTTATCGAAATGTTTAATGTCATAGACAGTGGCTTGGTAAAAGGCTCAAACACAACCGAGAAGGGAACTTCATGGGAAAAAAGGTTCTTCTCTCTATCTGGTAGGATTGCAAAGAAGTAATTCACTTTGAATTGTTATCACCTAATGCAACAATCAATGCTCAAGTCTACAGTCAGCAATTAGAGTGTTTGAACCAAGCTTTGAAGAAAAAAAGACCCGCTTTAGTGAATCGAAAAGGAGTGATGTCTCATCAGGACAATACTTGACCCCACACTTCAAAGATCACATCACCGAAGATCG
>NC_068986.1:62966779-62968670 GCF_001194135.2 Octopus bimaculoides | reverse complement strand
GATCTTATATATAATATCAGTTGGTTAAGATTAAGTCGATCATGTTTAATGGGGGAACATTGATAAATTAACTATCTAATTAATTGATAAAATAATAATATTCCTATTTCATCAAAATCAAGAATGATTATTTAAATATTAGAGCACTCCACAACTCCAGTCTCAGTAGTAACATAAGTCAAGTGGGAAATGCAGTAAGTACACTGAAAGGAAACAACTGAATAATAGCAATTTAATCTGTGCTACACATGTTTCAATAGTAAAGCATTTCATTTCTTATTCATGCATTATCTTATACAAAACAACTTTTACATTATCAGGCACCTGACTACTATGATGATGTAGCAGGTGTTTTGTATCATGTAATACACAAAAATGAATAAAATATCTTGCTATTAAAACACATGTAGCAGGATCTGAACTGCTATCATCCATTCTTCTTTCATTTTATATAAAAATGTATATTATCAGCTACATACATAACATATGTGTTTTGTTTATATGCCAAATTTGCTGTGGGATAACATCCAGGAAAGCTCCCCAAATGATACTGAGTGTTAAAGAATACCTGAATGTCACAGACTAGGTGAGACAACTTGCTTTGGAATAACTGAGAATGATAGGTATCAATATTTCACCATTATTGTGGCTTATCAATACCATGTACTTGGGTCATCTCAAAACAAAGTGAATCACTCTATGTAAATAGAGTGAAACCTATTTCTGATGTGCTGCAGCCTGGCACATGTGAAAGAAAAACTACAAAAAAGTCATAGACCAACAATTCACTTCAGTTTGAAATGATCTGAGTACATAGTACTGAAAAGCCACAATAATGGTGAAATATCAATATGTACCATTCACTGTGATTCCAAGGCAAGTTGCCTCACCTCATCTGTGATATTCAAGTTATCTTTAGAACTTGGTGTTGTTTGGGGAACTTTCCCCAGATGTTATCCTGTAATAGATTTAGTGTAGAAACAGAATTCATACACTGTGTATATGCAACCCAAAATGCTTACATGAGTAGACTTGTTTTTAATTTGTAATGTGGTTCAGCAAAAGAGACCAATAGAATAAGTACTAGGTCACAAAAGAATAAGTCCTGAGGTCAATTTCTTCGACTGATGGTGGTGCTCTAGGATGGCTGATGTCAGATGACTGAACCAAATAAAAGAATAAAAGAATACACACACACACACACACACACATACAGGGTGAGATGGGTAAATTGTCGCCATTTTATATTCTTAATTTCGCATATGCACTTTGTTTTTGATTTTGTTGACTACTCAGTTTAGTAGAGTCCGTTGGGCACTGTCTGTGAGAAAAACAGCACCATAACACAATTCACTCTGCCAGAAATTTGGAAATGACCTACTGTACTGCTTGGTATTTGTGGTTGAAGCTCCAATACGAACAGATGGTGAACACACAGAACAACTGTTGGCTTGCCATGTCCCCAAAACATGTACCGAGAGTGATAAAAATCAAACATTCAATCAACATCCTGGTGTTTGGAGTAATTACTAGTAATGGTGATGTTATGCCTCAATTCATCTTCGCACATAGCCTCAGACTCAACCCAGAGGCCTACATCAAGTGCCTGGAGGAGGTAGTGCTGCCCTGGGTCAAGTGGATGGCTGTTAGAAGACCCTATGTCTAGCAACAGGATTCTGTGCCATGCCACACAAGCAGGAGAACCCAGTCATGGCTGTCATATAATTCCTGCAACCATATCACCCCTAACATCTGGCCACCTAACTCTCCACACTGCAACCCCCTTGATTATTATGTGTGGGGCACAGTTGAGTGAGAGACCAACAAAACTCCTGTAACACCAAAGATGAACTGAAGGCAAGGATTATGGCAGCATTCACCAACTTAAACA
>NC_068986.1:62964983-62966769 GCF_001194135.2 Octopus bimaculoides | reverse complement strand
GGGACCATGGTTGAAGCCAATGACGATTTTATTGAATAAATTTACTTTTTAGTATTTCAAGATATTTTTATGTAATGTTGGTAAATATATCTGTTAAAATGAGATGTCAGTGTTATTTTCATTTTTGTGTAATTTAGATGACAATATATTCACCACATCCAGTATAAATGTGTATATGTATATATATATACACATTTATATATATATATATACACACATATATATGTACACATTTATATATATATATACACACATATATATGTACACACACACACACACACACATCACACATGCATATATAAATATATGTATCTCCTTTTTCAGCATGCCTAATTATAAATCCTTCCTCCTCCACCTTCACCACCACCTAAAAAAACATGTTTCCATGCTTCCTTTCCACTGCTTTCAACCTTCTTTTAATATTTTCCTACTGATTTACAAAAAAAAAAAAAAAAAAAAAAAAAAAACGTTTCTGTAGTCATGTTTTTTTCTTATTCACTGCCTTCAACCACTACCTCATACCCTAAGGTTTCTGCCTCCATTTCCACCCTACCTTCCATTCTGTCTCTGCCATCCTACCCATACTCTGCACCATTTCCTACTGCCTTATGCGCGCCACCATTCATTCTAATCTCTCCAAAATACACACCCTCAACCACCTTCTCCCTCTCACTTATTCTATCTCTTATTCTTACTGCTCACCATCGATTGTACATTCCACCTTACGCTTCATCCTCCACCTAAACCACATTTTCCATGACTTTCTTGCCCACACTAAACAACATAAACTCCACTCACTCTTTCCACGACACTCCCCTCCCCCCTCCCCGATCCACTCCACCTCATCCTCACTCCCACCCTTCCTTTACTCCAACCGTCTCACACACTACTTCCTCCTCTCTCACCTCCCAGCCATCCACTGCCTCCATCACCTATCCCTCCTTCAGTCTGTTGTTACCATTACTCCTGATCTCCCTCTCTCTGAAATGGGGCACTCTTTTCTCAGTAAGAGTCTATGCTTCATCCTCCTCACTTCATCCAGAAACGAATTTCAGACCTGTACTGATATTCAAAACTTTTGTGTGCCACATCAGGCTACTTGCACTATTCCACAATGCACCACCTGCATCTAATGAAGAAGACTTCTTCACCGACTCAAGCTGCTGACCATCCCACTGGATGCTAGTTTCTGGATAATTCCAAGCACTCAACCATTTTGCAAGCATCTGCCAATGTACCGTGGACTGGTTCAACTTTCACAGCATTCCCAACATTTCAACATCTCCCCAGCCAAACTCTTGGCTCTTCAATGTCTCCGATGCTGCAATGATATTGTCATCAAACTGGATGACAAGGGTGGAGCTGTAGTGGTGTGACACACACCTTTACAAGGCCGAAGCTCTCCATCAGCTTCAAGACACTTCCTTCTATTGCCCTCTGCCCTCCAACCCCATGCCTAACTACAACAGACTGTGTCCTCCACTATCCAAGACCTCATTTCCTCCTCCTGTCTCCCTCTCACTGCTTCCAACCTCATTGTCCATACTCCATGCACCCCCACTATTTACTTCCTTCCCCAAATTCACAAGCCCAACAACCCTGGCCACTCCATCATCTCCGCCAGCAACTGCCCTATGGAAATGACCTCCAAATACCTCGACTATGTCCTTGCCCCCTAGTGGCTTCTCTCTCCTCCCACATCCATGACACCAACCATGCTCCCCGACTGTTTAACTCTTTCTCCTTCCCTTCTGGCCCCTCTCAACTTCTGTTCACTTTTGATATC
>NC_068986.1:62962769-62964973 GCF_001194135.2 Octopus bimaculoides | reverse complement strand
GGCTTCTCTCTCCTCCCACATCCATGACACCAACCATGCTCCCCGACTGTTTAACTCTTTCTCCTTCCCTTCTGGCCCCTCTCAACTTCTGTTCACTTTTGATATCAAAAGTTTATATACAGTGATCCCACACAACGAAGGACCTCTTGCACTTAAACACTTCCTAGACTTTCGGCCTGACTCTCAACTCATGGCTCACTACTTCATCCTACATAGATATCCCCACACCATTATCCACATTGCCCTTACCCAAGCACAATCTGTGGACTGTGCTTCTGCTCTTTCTTCTCACACCCACCCCACCCTTACCCATCTCTCATTTCCCCTCACCTATCACCCCTCCAATGCACCATTCTCCGAGCCTTCTAGTGACTCCACCTTGCACATCTGCCAAAACTTACTCTTCTCTCTTTCAAATGAGCCCATAACCTGATTTACCTCCTGGTCCACAGTTTCTTCCCTACCTCCTGCCTCGCAGCCAAGCTCTTTACTCTACTCCTGCCCATGCTGTCACACCTGCCCCTACCTCTCCAGCACCACCATCCTTACAGGCACCCATCACTATCCCTATCATATCACCAACTGCTTTACCTGCAACTCTAGTAATGTTATTTACTGCATCTCCTGCTTTCTCTGTCCTTCCCTGTACACTGGTCAAACAGGACATTACTTGACTGACCAGTTCGCAGAGCACCTCCAAGACACCAGACTTAGCAATGCCATCCCAGTCTCGAGCCATTTCCGCTCTACCAGTCATTTGCTACATCTTTGCACCACATGGACTCAACTGACCTCCACACTTCATCTGACACCAACCTCACCTCCTCTTTTCATTTGACACCAACCCCACATGGATTCCCACCCACCTCCCACATTCAAATGCCCCCTCCACCTACATACCTGCATACTGCCCACCTTGGTACCCTCACCCACATGCACCACAATACACACCCATACATAGTGTTCAACTTACAACTCACTTCACACACCCTTACACATGCAGACCCACAACAAGCACATAATACCTGAACACAGACAATATATACACCCACACACAACATGCATAAACACATGCAACACACATAAACAAAGATAACTTTCATCCACAAACATACACTATACACATGCACACTATTTGGTCACAGAGACACACACACACACACATACACATGTGCACACTTCACGTGAAAAAGTACACATCAACTGCTACACACAACATACCCATACACATACATGTTACACACGCACACACGCACACACACACGTCAGACTCATCCACTCCTGTTCACACATACATACTTACACACTCACACACACCATTCTAACATACACACATGCTTGCGTACCTTCACTCGTTGGGATCACCATTATTACTACCTGTTCATTCAATCTCTCTTTATCATCTCCTTTTCATTCAACCTCTTTTTTATCCAATCATTCACCATGTTGGACTACTGAACTCTGCACATTTTATTTCATTCTCGCTCATTTATTTCCTCTTATTACTTTCTGTTAAAAAGCGTAGGCTGGAAACGTAAAAGACTTTTCCATTTTTCCCAAGCATCAAACTGATACACTTGTTTGTTGTTCCTACACTTGTCTTCACCTTTGGTTTTTTTATCAATTTGAACTATATATATATATATATATATATATATATATATATATTGGAAGGTTTGGAGGTGATGTACAGGAATTATATTATAGAAAAAAATTAAGGTACTCAGAAATTTGGATGGTTGTACATTTACAGATTTTTATTAATATGTCTCATGTTTTATAAATCATATAAAGCTCTTTTCACCTAGTCTTGTAGGATTTTCAAATTTTGATTTCACCTTGCGATATAGATTTATTGAGTGTGTAGGGGTGGAGAGAGAAATATATAGGATAGTAATAGAGGGTGAGGAATGGAGGGAAAAGTGAGAGAGAGAGAGAGAGTGTGTGTGTGTTTTTGTGTTGGTGTGTGTGTCTGTGTGCGTGCGCACGTGTGTGCCTGTGTATTTGAAAGGAGTGTCAATGGGAAGAGGAGGGAAGCAGAAGATTGTGTTTACAGCTGGTCAGTTCTTTCAATGACAAGTTTATTCTTGGACTTTTTAGGAAAAAAAATGGCAAAACCAGGTAGCATTGTTTGGAAGAAAGTTGTTTTTCCAAAAGAAAAAATAAATAATAAAAAGGCAAAGACAAATGGCATTGTTTGGAAG
>NC_068986.1:62952667-62960256 GCF_001194135.2 Octopus bimaculoides | reverse complement strand
TATATATATATATATATATATATATATACACATACATATATATATATATATACACATACATATATATATATATATATATACATACATACACACACACACACATATATATACATATATTAGGCATTATGTATTGTATATTAATTTATAAAATGTCAAGTGACATTTGAATTTATAGTGTTATAGTGTTGAATGAGTTCAAACCATTTTGTAGCTATTATTATGTTGTACTCCAGAGAAAAGCAGTTTCCTTCTCTGTTTGTCTCTAACTACCTGACTGCCACTGGTACTACTTAATAGTTGAGTGGTTTTAAGTCATTGAAAGCTGTAAAAAATTATAAACTGTAAACTTAATGTAATCAAGGTAAGTCCGTTATGTTATCACCAATACTCTCTTGTCAGCCCCTACAATTTATTACAGTTCTAGAAATGGTATCACAGAGGTTCAGGATGAGGTGAGTGAGTATGGGGATTTTTTATGCTATTGTTCTGTTTTCCAGTGAAGAACCAGGTGAGATGCCACAAAAAAGTTGTGGTTCTAGAAGAACTATCTAACCTTAATCGTTAATATGTCAAAAAACAAAATACTTAGTTATTCACCAAAAAGTAAAAAAATATCTTCCCCACAATTTGAGTTTCTCTGCTTCCTTATTGGCCACCAGTATAGATTCTACAGAGTCAATTCTATCAAGGACCTGCTTTCCTTTGTTGCCTACCGATAATCCCACTTCTCTGAGAAATTCAGCAAAAACAATATCATTGCACTTGATATCAAAACAACATTTGTCTGTTAAAGGTGTGAAAGTCTCCTGGCTTCAAGTGACTGATTTCTTGGATCAAAAGCTTCATGTTACATCCTACCGTTGCAGTATGCACAGGCAAGATTCTCCTACATTCTAATAACTATAGTATGTCCAAAAGTTTGGTTACATTCCCAGATTTTTCCTCTTCTTGCTGTACATCTCACTGTGTTTGACTTTACAGATGATACCATCCATCATATTTTCTTAATTTTTTATATACATAGGCATCATCCACATCGGTCTAAACACTATATCAAACATGAATTTTCTCGCCAAACAGAAACTTAGCAAATATTCTCCAATAGGGCCATGACTATATTATTTCTTTAACAACACAAAGACACAATGACTGCACATATCAAAGAAACAATCTTCTACATCAATCTATCTAATCACATACACCTCACAGTTAAAACCCTCAAAGTTACAATGAATGCTGATGACTTTTTTTGATGAGCCAAAATTTAAGAGAAAGTAAAAGCTGCATCCCAAAGACCAGCTTTCCTCTTTAAAAGCAGAAAATAGTTGAACCCAAAGTAATTGTTGATGCTCTGCAAAGTCTAAGTGAGACCTACAATGGAGTATTGCTCCCATATTCAGAGCAGCCCTACTACTATTACAACACACAAAATCATTTTTGATTAAGTCTAAGTAATTTGATGGATCAGTAAAGACTCACTTCCCAAAGCACTCCAACTGATGTACTGTCTCTTTGCACTATCACTCAACTTTTCCTCAAAACTTAACTAGTTGCACATAACTACCTATGCTCACTTGTCATCCAATCTATGTCCCCACTCCCAAGATATGCATTTGTCACTTTACCCAGCCCTTTCTCTTTCAGAATGTCAACCTTTCAGAATTTCTTCATGACTCCATTTTTCTGACAGATATCAATTTGCAGCTGAACAAATTCAATATCAACTTAATCTATAATCCCAGTCCTAGAAGACTTGAGACAGTAAATTAATTAATTTCTCTCCTGGACATTTTGCCTGAAGAAGAACTCTGTCCAAAATGTTAGATTTTCCACTCACAATGGCAAGTTCACCGTACACTTTTTTACTGATTTTAACTAAACAATACAAGTTTTGCTGACAGATCAACACCTCATTGGAGTTTGTTTGGTCATATATATGAGGTGGTACCAATAAGTTCCAGGACTAGTTCTGTTGTGCACCAACGGATGGCAGCACATGGTTGCATGTGCAGTGAGAGCTAGCAGTAACCTTCATTAGCAGTGAGCCAAATGACATCACTGTGCTTACTTTGCAAGTTGTGAAATTTGTGTTTTTGTGATCATGTGTATACTGTAGTCTGCGATTTTGTCATGGACAGGAACAAAAAGCCAACATGAAATTTTGAATTAAACTTGAGAAGTCTGCTACAGAGACATTGAGTATGCTTTAGCAAGCTTATGGTGACAAGGCACTGGGTTGTATGCAATGTTTCAAGTGGCACAGGCACTTCTATAGTGGAAGACCATTTCTGAAGGTTGATGAGCAATCTGGAAGAACCGCCACCAGCGTCAATCTCAGAAATGTGGTATTGTGCATTGAGAATTCATCCCCTACGGCCAGACCACCAATCAAGAGTTCTACTGCAATGTTTTGAAGCAGTTGAGGGAGGACATTTGGTAAAAGTGACCAGATCTGTGGAGCACACTGTCACTGAGCTCTCCTCGCTTGTGAGTACACACACACACACACACACACGCACTCACACATGTATATGTATGTATAACCAGTATTCAGTTAAGAGAAGAAAAGAAAATGGAGAATTGAAAGTTAATGACTATTTATTAATAAAATACTTCATACTTCCTACAGCTGTTTCAATTGTGCTTATTAAATAAATTACAAATTTATGCTTTAAATTTGCATTTATAAGGTATGAACACAATACCATCTGGGAAAAAGATATACAATATCTTTTCCCTGGTGTAATCTTTTATTGTATATCTTTTTCCCTGATGATATTGTGTTCATAACTTATAAATGCAAATTTAAAGCATAAATTTGTAATTTATTTGATAAGCACAATTGAAATAGCTGTAGGAAGTATGAAGTATCACTTTACTAATAAATAATTATCAACTTTCAACTCCCCAAGTAATGGTGTAGCTCAGTCAACGGTGGTGCTCCAGCTTGAACACAGCTTTAAAGCTGAAACATTTTAAAATAGTTTAAAATAGCCCCCATTTTCTTTACCTTTATTAATTGAATATGGATTATATGCATAATATATACCTATTGATTTAGGGAAATTTTATTTCCCTAAAATATTAGGTATAGAACCAATGTTTTCTTGGACGTAATCATCCTTTTAAGAGGTTAATATATCCTCTAATTAAATTATACATATATATCATCAACATCATCGTTTAATGTCCATTGTCCATGCTGGCATGGGCTGGACAGTTTGACTAGGGCTAACAAGCCAGAAGGTTGCACCAGGCTCCAGGTTGACTTGGCATGGTTTCTACAGCTGGATGCTCTTCTTAATATCAACCATCCTGAAAGTTTAATGGATGCTTTTATGTGCTACTGGCATGGGTACCATTCGTGTGACATCAGTGTCTGCCACTACTATGATTTTACTTAGATTAATGGGTCTTCTTCTCAAGCATGACATAATGCCAAAAGGTCTTGGTCATTGCCTCCACGAGGCCCAACACTTGAAAGGAGCTCAGCCACTTTGCCTCTGTGAGGTCCAGTGCTCAAAAGGTGCTTTTTACATGCTAGTTACCTGATACCAGCATCAGCCACAACTACGATTTCACTTGGCTTGATGGGTCTTCTCAAGCACAGCATATCACCAAAGTCTCAGTCACTAATCATTACAACTGTGAAGCCCAAAGTTCAAAGATCATGCTTCACCACCTCATCCTGGGTCTACCTCTACTACACGTTCCCTCTACAGTTAGAGATCGACACTTCTTTACACAGCCGTCCTCATCCAAAAGCATCACACAACCATACCAACACAGTCATCTCTCTTGCATACCACATCTGATGCCTTTTATGCCCAACGTTTCTCTCAAGATGTTTACACTCTGTCAAACATGCACATTGACATTGCACATCCAGCGAAGCATACAGGCTTCACTTTTCTTTCAAGCCTACACGTCCTCAGCTGTCACAGCCCATGTTTTACTGCCATGTAGCATAGCTGTTCGCACACAGGCATCATACAATCTGCTTTTCACTCTGAGAGAGAGACCCTTTGTTGCTAGCAGAGGTAGGACCTCTCTGAACGTTGCCCAGCCTAATCTTATTCTCACAGCTATGCTCTT
The DNA here is from genome assembly GCF_001194135.2 of Octopus bimaculoides. Lineage (NCBI taxonomy): Eukaryota > Metazoa > Mollusca > Cephalopoda > Octopoda > Octopodidae > Octopus > Octopus bimaculoides. The sequence continues at coordinate 62,956,161 of NC_068986.1, read as the reverse complement.
GGGGCGTCCACCTCTGCTGTTAATTTGGATACCTTGATAACAGAAGCTATCTACAACCTTTAGCTTACCCCACTGGCAGTTGATAGAGTCTATTTTCTGTACATTTTCGGTGTTTATTGTACCTGTGCATCTTCCACACACAAAATCTATCTTCCCTGTTAACCTTCCTCTGATATTGCTGCACCTCTTATGTGTCCAAAGCTTATACTGGGTGCATCTTATGGAGTTTCTACCTATGCCTTTTCTACAGATTGAGGAGGGCCATCTAGCTGAAGGGATTTATGATTTGTCTGCCTTCCTACTTACTAAGATTTTGGTTTTTTTCTAGGTTAATTCTAAGGCCCTTCGATTCTAGACCTTGCTTTCATACCTGGAACATCTCTGTCTTAAATTCTTCTGTTATTACTTGGAGAACTATGATAAACAAGAGGGGGTTGAGGACCAATCCTTGGTGAACCCCTACTTGTACCCTGAATTCTTCTCTATACACGTTGCCAACCCTCACCTTACAGGTAGTGTCCCTGTACACGGCTTGTACAGCTCTCAGAAACCACTCATCTGTCCCTAGTTTCTGCATTGATAAGGGATCAAGTGACCATGTCACAGGCTTTCTCCAAGTCAACAAAAGTCATGTACAGAGGTTTATCTTTGGCTATGCATTTCTCTTGTTGCTTTCTTTCCAGAAATATAGCACTAGTGGTGCTTCTCCCTGGCACAAAACCAAACTGCATCTCATCTAGACTAACTCTCTCATTAATTAGTTGGGCTATAACTCTCTCTGTAACTTACATCACCTGATCCAACAATTTGATACCTCTGTAATTATTTCTATGTAAGGCATCACCTTTACCTTTGTAGCAGTTGACTATGGTATTGCTACACCAGTCATTGGATATGACTCCTTCGTGAACCACCTGATTTACAATATAGGTGACTAGACCATAACCCACACCACCAGATATTTTAAGCATTTCAGAAGTGATTCCTGAAGGGCCAGGTGCTTTCCCTGTCTTCATATCCTTATTTGCTTTATCTACCAAGGTACTGTTGATTTGGGTTGCTGGTCCCTCGATTAGGTCAACATTTTGCAAATTCTCCTCCTCCCATTCATTCTCCACGTTCAACAGTCTTTTATAATGGCATTTCCAAGCCTCTTTCTTTGCAGAATCATTAAATGCAAGTGCACCATCATCCATGTGGACACATTTCTCTCCTATGACATCACAATTTTCTCTCACACACTGTCTTCAAATCCAAAACACTTCAATTCTTTGGTCCTCATGGTACTGAATATAGGCAAACTTCTTTTCTGCTTCTCCCTTGGCTAGATATACTTGTCTCCTAGCTTCCCTTCTGGCTATCTGATACAGTTCCCTGCTACCCAAACCTTCCAGGCTTTCGAGGCCTATTTCTTTGCTCCAATGGCCCTATCTACAGCATCGCTCCACCACATCATCACCCTAGATCTGGATGGAACTTTGCACCAGCTGCAGATTTGGTCTGTGGAACTCAGCAAGTTGTCCTGCAGGAAATCCCAGTTGCCCTCTATGTCACAAGTCTGTAGCTCCTCCTCCCTCTCATCAATGCGGATGTCTGTAAATCTCTGACCATATGAAGGGTCCTTAAGCTTCCAAATCCTTCTTTTCCAGATTGGTCTGCTTCTTGGCATCCTTCTAGCCTCAAGTCTAAATTTGCTAGTGACTAGTCTATGCTGGGGGGTGGGGTACATTCTTCATCAGGGATGGTCTTTGTATTTAAGAGCAACCATGCATCCTGCTGTCTAGTGAGAATGTAATCGATCTGGCTAGCAGAGACACTTGATTGGTAGGTTATCAGATGGCTGGCTGGTTTCCTGAAGTTGGCGTTGCAGATCAATAGATTATTTGCATCACAGAACTCCAGCAGCCTTGTTCCCTCTTCATTTTGGGAGCCAGTTCCATGGCCTCCATGTACACTATTGCTCATTGAAATCCCCAGCCACGAAGATGAGATCATTGTCACTTGTCTTTGAGGTAACCTGCAGAAGAATATAAACGTGGTCCTTCTGTTCATTTTGTTGGCCTGCTTGTGGGGCATAGGCAGAGATAATTGTTGCTATACTATTCTGCAAGACTAGCCTTAGCTTAAGTATTCTCTCTCTCTATATATATGTGTGTGTGTCTTTTATCTTTTACCTGTTTCAGTGATTAGACTGCGACAATGCTGGGGCACTGTCTTGAGGAATTTTAGTTAAACAAATTGATCCCAGTACTTATTTTGTTTTAAACCTAGTACTTATTCTATTCGTCTCTTTTTCTGAACTGCTAAGTTACAGAAACATAAACAAGCCAACATTGGTTGTCAAGTGGTGGATAGAGGTGTTGTCATTGGTGTATCTCAGTTTGAGGGAATGGTAAAGGAAAATAGGATTGGGCAAGAGAGGAGGAGGTGGTAAGTAACTGTATATATGAAGAGGGTAGAGTGCAAGTGTATGATAAAACTGTATGTAGAGAAATAAGAAATATGGAGATATTGTAAAGTGTAGAGGTGAGGATAGGGATATACAGTGACAGGAATGGAGGTCCGAGGTGCATAAGAGTTGGTGGCAAATATGTGAGGGCATTCAAGGAAAGGGGTATTTTTCAATTTTATGGTTCTGTCAACTTCCCTCTTCCACCACCATGTCACTCTTCATCTGGCTGGAACTTTGTACAAGCCTGAGATTTGCTCTATAGCCCTTAGTAAATTGTTTCACAAGAATGTTTAGTTGTCCCCTATATCATATGTTTCAATCTCCACTCTTTTTCCATTAAATGCTTTAATTAGAATTTTTATAAATCTCTGACTGTTCATTGGATCTTTAAACTTCCATATCTTCCTTCTCCAGATTGGCTTGTCTCTCAGAGTTCTTCTAACTCTAAGTCTAAAGTCACTAACCACAAATCTATGTTAGGTAACACATTCTTCACCAGAGCAGAAGTTTGCAGTTACATCCTTCTGGTAAGAATGTAGTTAATCTGGCTTATGCACCCAACAAATTGATAGGCCATCAGGTGAATGGTTGGTTTCTTGAAGTTAGTGCTGCAGATTATTAGATCATTTGTATCACTCTAAAACCAAACCCATAGCCTCCATGCACACCATGGAACCCACTGGGATACTGTCCAATGTATCCATTATACAGTTCTATATTTAAGAGATGAGGAATTATGTACATTATTTACATTTGATGGATATTTGTCCTCATCTTGTTTGTTGTTAACACGTTTCAGCTGATATACCCTCCAGCCTTCATCAGGTGTCTTGGGGAAATTTTAAACCTGGGTTCTCATTCCTAAGGTATCTTTTCGATGTTGTTATTATTATTATTATTATTATTATTATTATTATTATTATTATTTTATGTTTGACTTTTGTTTTGCATTTGTACAAGTTGGATCCAAGTCTCACCCAAAGACCTCAAGAGACAACAAGTTAGAAGTTCATGTAGGTGTTATGCCTAGGGTACCATATAT
>NC_068986.1:62941167-62949346 GCF_001194135.2 Octopus bimaculoides | reverse complement strand
TTTATCCTTTACTGCTTGCTTAATTTGGTCAATCTCTACTTCAGTTAGTAATTTTTTTTTCATAATGTTTCTTCTGACGTTGGCAAGTTTGTTACTGTCTATGTAGGGTCTTACTTCAAGGTGTTTCTGTCTCCAGTTTAAGTAGGTTTGTACAGTATTAGATTTATCTGTAGGGAAATATATGGCATGGTAGAAGGCTGTAAGAACTTCTTTATTATCTTCCCTAGACCATTTTTCATTCTTTTTCTTTTGGTTATTTGATGACGAGCATGGATGGCCACCTGTTGGAATATTCCGGTTGTGGGGTACTTTTATTATTATTATTATTATTATTATTATTATCATCATTATTGTTATTATTCAGGTCACTGCCTGAAATCGAACTCGGAATCTTGGGGTAAGTAGCCCACGCTCTTAACCCCAAGATTCCGAGTTTGATTCCAAGCAGTGACCTGAATAATAATAATAATAATAATAATAATAATAATAATAATAATAATAATAATAATAATAATAATAATAATAATAATAATAATAATAATAATAATAATAATAATGATAATAATAATAACAACAACAACATCGAAAAATACCTTAGGAATGAGAACCCAGGTTCAAAATTTCCCCAAGACACCTGATGAAGGCTGGAGGGTATATCAGCCAAAATGTTGTGTTAACAACAAACAGGATGAGGACAAATATCCCTCAAATGTAAATAATGCGTATCCATTATATATTGGAAAGATATTTTATTCTACAAGGGTAGAAATATAAAAAAAGAAAAGTTGAAAATGTACTGGGGATCTTTTAGATAGTTTATCTTTAAAGGTTTAACTGGTTTCACAGATTTTTCTGATTTTCAGAAGTTAAGTGAAGTAGAAGGAAATTGGGCGATGCTGCAACTGCTTTGCTTCTGACTGGAGTTTGAAAATTCTCTTGTTTTTATGGAGAGAACAGCACTCAAATTAGTATCTGTTTAGGATATAATTCAATTGGCAGAAGATGATCATGTGATTAGGTTTAGAAATTTTCTAAGTTCCAAACAGGTTGAGCGATTGAGCAGAGGCTCCTTCATTCACTCAGCTGTTTCATCTCTACAAAGAAAGGCAAAGGTGTAATATGCCATGTTTTATTAAAGTGTATTGAAGAAATGGCACAGAAGAATTAAAGCACCAGTTTTGGCAAGATATTGACAACCTACTTAAAATGTTTATTACATGATGTAATAGTGTATAAATGAAAAAGATCTCCATATTGAAAGCAATAATCCATACTCAAATAAGTGAGAAATGATAAACATCAGAGAAAAATTTAGGAACAGGTTTTGAAATGAACAGATTTACACATGAATTTTTCTAATAATATAGAAATCCAGGTACACATGAATGAATCTACAACCAGCTATATGAAGATAATCAACAATGAATGAAGGAAACTAGAGATTTTTATTCTTCAAAATATAAGGTGATATTCCCTATTTGCAAAAGATGGAAACTGCATCAATAAGCCTTGTAGAAAATAACAAAAGGGAGAAAAGAAATAATAAAAACACCTTATGAGCTAAATAATCCTTTTCCACATAAGGTTGATGCTCACCTTTGATTTCTATAGTTTTAAGTGAATGAAAAATATATTTCTCCTTGATATTGGGCTAACATAATACAAGTAGCATTTTCAAAGTTAGGAATTTAATTCAAGACTTTAAACAAATGAAAAAAATTATTAGTTTCACAGCTTCGTTTTTGTCTATGGTAGAAAGTTATAGCACCTATGATACATATACAGAGAAAGCCTCAATGAAATCATGTCACATTATATCTTATTGCTTTAAAACAGGATGGACAGAAAAAAGGATGGGGTGATCATGGCTTGAACACTTTTAATCAGAAGTTTGGTTAATCAGGGTTGATTTGGGACCAATCAACAACATGATGTGGTCTTTCAAGCTCAATCATTTAGAGGAAGTGAAGTTTGGAAGTAGAAGCTGTGAATCCATATTTAAATGTTTTAGATAAAGATATTTTGAGTGAACATAATCTGTTGTAAATACAGAATTTCTCACATGGAGAGTTAATAACAGAAATAAGAATCTGAGGGTCATGATAAATTTGTTACACAACTTGCTAATTCTCACCTTGTATCCTTGTATATGGCTTGTCTAGTTTTCATCTCCACCAGTGACTCTCAACCTTTTTAACCATCATCTTGACAATTATTTTTACTCACTCAGTTTTTCAAATTGAAAATTTTAAGCTTATCATTTGATGCAATGTTGCTGAGCTTGATTTTTTTTTTTTTTTTTTGTCACTTCTTTTGCATATATCCAATCTATTTATGCCTTTATTTAGCAATTTATTCACTGAACTAAACCAAGTTCTAACCATATATGATATTGGAAAACAGATTATCATTTTAACTTTTTCAGTCCATAATCTTGGATTCAGTGTTTTATTGTCATTTAATGACAAGAATACAGTCTTCTCTACATTGCTATATTTTTGGATTTCTTCTTTGGCTGATCTAACATTACAATTAAATGGGTCCATTATGTACAGTTTTATGGTAAACGAATATAAATCAGAGAATCTTTTGTTCCCATCAGTGTTTAATAATATGTGTCCATATCCATTTTGTTAACTGAAGAGCAAATTTCTACCAGCTTAAGCACGTTGTGAAATATTTTTGCTAGAAAATTTTCTTGAAAAATTAAAAAAATTTTCAGTAGATACTTTTAATATTGTTTTATAATCAATCAATGTAATGAATTTTCCTTGAAGCTGAAGTGATCCCTTATTAAGCTTTTGAAATATCCAATCTAGATAATATATATTATTTTTATGGTTTTCATATTTCTTTAACAATAGCTATGTGTCCTTCACTTTCTAAGATTTATAATCTTGCTAAGCAATTTCTTTTGGAGACTTATCTGACTTCCATACATAAAAGAAGTCTCACATACTATTAATTATGATCAGAACAAAACTTCCTGAATAAGCAGTCAGATTTCTAATGCAATTTTATGTTATTGATAGTTTTAATAATTATTCTAAGTGAATAAAGTAAAATTGGACACATGTGGCTCACTACAAGACTTCATTTGCAAACAATACACTGTACTACAATGAGTCTAGAGCATAATTTTTCCAGATATACTATGAAACCTTTTTGCCTTCAGACCATCAGAAACAAGTGATATCAAATTTTTTAATAAGACTTCAAATTTCAAATAGAAATTTCTATTAAATAAGGATCTTAAAGCAACAAAAATAGATTTCCCAGTACAGTCTGTTTCTATGCAATATATCTTCTTTTAAATTAAGATAAAATAAAATGCATATGAAAGATCTTATTACCAGCAACTATAAACTCAGCAACTTGAATTATAAAATCATTTTTTCCCTAAACCCTTATATGTGATACAAGAAGTTAATTATTAAATATAAATATTTATGACACAAGAATTTAAATAGGATACATTACTCAGAATTGAACCAGATAACAAGTTTGAAATACAAAAAGGCATTTCTAATAGAATGTGGTAATTTTACTCTAAGTTTATTTTATTTGTGAAGAACTTCAGAACATTAAAGATTTCCAACAATTCTGTTCAGCATAGGCAACACTCAAGCTCATACCTATCCTTGGTATAAAGTCTAGCACATTTCATGATGCACCAGGAAATATGGAAGTTGACACATTACCTTTTAAATCCCAAATTTTTGTAGCAAGTGATGTCATTTTAGCCTTATCCCTTCTTTTAAAGCTGTGTGTTTGGTTATGTAATTTCCACTTGAAAGATGATATAGAACCTATACAGGTATAATATAAGACAGTAATTTTGACCGTCATCCAAGTATTGAAAATTTTCAAAATAACTGCATTATTCACATCTAAACACTGGATATATATCTCATTGTTGTAACTTGGTCTCCTGTTAGATCATGTTATATTAAACAGTTAATTATTAATTTTTTATAATTAAGTATATTAATTCTGAGGTGTTTCTATTTGCTATTCTCATACAGGAGTGGCTGTGTGATAAGTAGCTTGCTTACCAACCATATGGTTCCGGGCTCATTCCCACTGCGTGACACCTTGGGCAAGTGTCTTCTACTATAGTCTCGGGCCGACCAAAGCCTTGTGAGTGGATTTGGTAGACAGAAACTGAAAGAAGCCTGGCGTATATATGTATATATATATATATATATATATATATATATATATATATATATATATATATATATATATATATATATATATATATTTATATATATATATGTGTGTGTGTATGTTTGTGTGTCTGTGTTTGTCCCCCCACCATCGCTTGACAACTGATGGTGGCGTGTTTATGTCCCCGTAACTTAACGGTTCAGAAAAAGAGACTGATAGAATAAGTACTAGGCTTACGAAGAATAAGTCCTGGGTTGATTTGCTTGACTAAAGGCGGTGCTCCAGCATGGCCACAGTCAAATGACTGAAACAAGTAAAAGAGTAAAAGTGTAAAGAGTATACCTTTATGTTCTTTTGTATATTTTGTTTTAGTAATTACTGCTTGAATGACCAGTGTATATATTACATGTTAAGTTCATCTCTACAGATTTTCTATAGAAATTATAGCCAGCACTGATTTTGTTATGATGTTTCATATCTGAGATACCAGATATAAACACACAATGAGATTGAAGTAATCCCCTTCTGAAGCTGCACACTTTATCTAGCATTTTTTCTATTGATGGAAGCATTCCTGGAAGTCCTTTTTTAGGGATAGTGAGCAGCTGCCTTGTCACATTCTCTTGGGTTTCTTCAACATCTTGAAATTTTATTCCTTTCAAGTATGATTTGATATTTGCTTTTGTTTTGGGGTCACAGTACCACAATTCATCACCTGTTATGACTGTTTTCAGAAAGTTCTTTTGTCTTCCTTGACACAGTCAAAGAGATCCTTTGCAGCTGAAACCTGCTCTTCTTTTTGAGACAGCCACACTCTCCACACTTTATTTCCAAGCACTGCTATAAACAATGGAAGTGAGCGAGAACGTTATAAATTAGTTTGCATGCATGACAGTTCAAGGTCAATCTTTGTCAAGCAGCTTCACTCTGTGTACTTTAGCTCCATTACCATCGCAACAGTACTTTTTGATCAGACCTTGTATGTGTGTATGTATGTGTGCATATGTGCATGTGAATTTAAATATAGATATAACTAAGATATTAGGTTGCTCCAAAAATAATGGTTGATTTCAGAAACATTATTTTATTCTGGAAAAATTAACAATAGAAATATTTTGATTAGTTAAAGTATGAGCCGTGAATATCTATGCATCTCTGCCATTGATCAACGAGATTATTTATGCCTTGATAAAAACTTGGTGGCATTTTGAAAGCTGATTCCACCTCTGGTTTAGACCTGAAAGTTTTATCACTTAAAAACGTGTTTAAATGCTTTAAAAAATGGTAGTCACTGGGTGAAAGATCAGGAGAATATGGAGGATGTGGTAAAGTCTCATATCCCAAGTCTGTGAGTTTCTGCAGCATTATTCTTGTAACATGTGGCTTTGCATTATCGTGGAACAGAACTGGGTCACACCAATTCCCCAATGCAGGTCTCATTTTTGGCAAGTGAGCATGCATTTCAGCAAGTTGATTGCAGTAAACCTCTGCTGTAATGCTCTGATTGGCTTCCAGAAAGCTGTAATGGACAACACCAACTGCAGACCACCAGACAGTCACCATAATCTTTTGCTGATGCAATTTTGGCTTTGGGAAATGTTTGGGGGACTCACCACGATGAAGCCATTGGCCTGATCATTTATGGTTATCATAAAAGATCCACTTTTCATCACAAGTGACTATTTAGTCAAGAAAAGGATCATTGGTGTTTCACAGAAAGATCATCAAGCACACTTCAAAACGCCGAACTTTTTTCCATTGAGCTCATGTGGTATACATTTATTGAGCTTTTTCACCTTATTAATCTTCTGCAGATCGCGTGAGACCATTGCAATACCGACACCAAGTGCCTGAGACATTTCTCTGACATTTTGATGTGGGTTTTGTTCAACAATTGCTTTCAATTGTTCATTTTCAAGACTGCATGATCGTCCTCCACCTTCTTCCTCTTCAAGGCTCTCATCACCGTTACAGAATTTCCGAAACCACCTTCGTACTGTGCGACCACTTGTGGACCCCTCTCCCCATGCTCTGTTGATATTGGTAGCATTTTGGGAGGCATTGTACCCGAGCTTGAACTCATGCAAGAAAAGTAAGCGAAGATTCTTTTTTGTCATGTTCATAATTAAGGGCTTCAAGAATGTTTTCTTTCTGAAATAAGTAGAAAATTATTAAAGAGCATACATCAATTATTAAGTATGTTGAAATTCACCTAAAATATAATTAAAATACTATGATAAAGTTGCGTTTCAAAACACAACACTTAGAGCAGCCATTATTTTCAGAACAACCTAACAGATTATGAATAATTTATTTTGAGCCAGTATTAATGTCCACGCTGTAAATGTATTTGGGACTTAATGTATTCCTTGGTGACAAGTGTCTGTAAAAACCCACTGTTATTTGTTATTGTCTTCAGGTCTGTAATCATAAATTATATTTTCTTCCTTTTCTTGTACTATACTATTCTAGATTGTCAGTTTCTTAACGTGCCCACTTTGTTCTTTTATATCAGTAACTTTGACTTGCTTGATAATCAATGAATTACTTAACATGTAATTTGACTCTGTTTTACATTATGCCTGATGAGAACTGCATAATGTGTGACATTATCCAAAATATTGTATTATGCTTATGTTAAATAAAGATTCTTAGCAAATAATTGTCACAAAACTTAAAATTACACACACACACACGCATATATACAAATATAGGCACATATTCTTGGGTTCAGTTTTACTGACTGACATACTGAGAAAATGTTTTCTATGGGCTAACCAAAGCCATGTTATGTGAATTTGGTAGGTGGTAACTGGGAGAAGCCCACCACAAATATTTGTAGATCTTGTTACCTTGCACACTTGAGATCTTTCTCAAATGGAGCTTCTAAACAATCTACTTCTCTCACTGCTTGCATACACTGTTGCAAAATTCAATGCATGCTTCATGCCTTGTCCTGCTCGATAACTTGTGGTGGAGTCCCCTACAATGCAAATGGTTGCATCTGTAAATTATGTTGCTTACTATATCATACCAAAATGCGACTTCTTTACTTAATTGATTATCTGACATGATCATTGCCTGTAGACAGAATGTTCTACAGAATGTTTGCTCATTATATAAAATCATTATAATTTCTCATTGTTTGAGCTAAAATTCTCTTTTACTCACTGCATCTTCTACCCCACTGGCTTACCACAACACTTAATTTTCCACACTACTCTGTCCCTAGCCTCTGTTGTCTTAATTGCTATATCTTGTCAGTGAACTACTACTTTGACTCCTCCCCCACCCACCTGCTATTTTGGACAACAATATTTCTTTGACCACTTTAATTTCTCTTTGTCTGTTTTTTGTCAAGTAGTATCTTAATCTTGAATCTCCCTTTAACCATCCTTTCTATTTTACTATTTCCTCAACTTCCTTCCACTCCTCCTCACTAACCCACCTGTTTCCTTTAAACTTTTATATTGGTAAACACTGTTAGAAAGAATGCATTTGTCACCTTGTTCTTGACAAGGGACACAGTTCTTACTTTAACAATTTCATTGGAACTTGTTGCAGGACACACACCCATGACATCATGCACATATTACATATGAATACGATTATTATGTAAGTTATAGCCATCTTTACACAATTCTTCTGTTCTTTTGTTCTCTTTTTTCTTTATTCAGTCATATGTATTTTGTGCTCCTGTAAACATGTGTCAAGTTTCCCTGTGTTTATCTCACTACCTCACCTCTCTGGATATATATATATATATATATATATATATATATATATATGAAAATTTGTTGTTGAAAAGGCACCTAAATTTGAAAAAAGTTCGGTCATACATTTGATGATCCACATTTCTTATCAGTCACTTCTAACACCATTGAATTTTGTACATTTAAACAAGATGATCCACATTTTTTATATTATTGAATGTTATGAACATTTAAATCATATTTGATATCATTGAATCTTTTAAACATGTTTTTCTAATTCATAATTTTAAATTTTT
>NC_068986.1:62940392-62940980 GCF_001194135.2 Octopus bimaculoides | reverse complement strand
TGTGTGTGTGTGTGTGTGTGTGTGTGTGTATACATACACACACATATATATATATATATATATATATATATAGGTGTGAATTAGATATGCTAAGTATAAAAAGCACAGAGTAGTGCTTTGCCAACCTTCTCCTGATGAAGGAAGCTGGACTTATAGTAATATATCTATGTGACTATTTACTGTTTCAGTGCCCAAGACTCTTTTGCACATTCCTTTCGCTAATTATGAGCATTATGATTATTATGTAAACTGAGCTTCCAGAAACAGCTGTCGAGTTCAAAAACTAAGTATTCTTCCTTAATATTCTGTTTATGTTATACTCCATGAAAACATATTTGTATATATACTCTCTTTACTCTCTTTTACTTGTTTCAGTCATTTGACTGTGGCCATGCTGGAGCACTGCCTTTAGTCGAGCAAATCGACCCCAGGACTTATTCTTTGTAAGCCTAGTACTTATTCTATCATTCCTTTTGCTGAACCGCTAAGTTATGGAGACTTAAACACACCAGCATCGGTTGTCAAGCAATGTTAGGGGGGACAAACACAGACACACAAACATTTACACACACATACATACATATATAT
>NC_068986.1:62933706-62939436 GCF_001194135.2 Octopus bimaculoides | reverse complement strand
ATATATATATATATATATATATATAAATAATATGTAGGTATATATGTGCCTATCATCTGAATATATGTAGTTACATATGTCTATATATATATATATGTGTATCTACATATACAGGTATATATATTTATGTATGTCAAGCCTGCAATTGCACATGTGCACACACACACATGTGTGCTTGTGTGTGTGTCTCTTTGTCTTGACATTGCTCAATAAGGGCTAACAAGTGTCCCTATTATATAATGCTTGCATGGGTTAGATGGAATTCATTGAGACAGATTTTTGGCAGGAAGATCCCTTTTCTGGTGCTAAGCAAGATAATGTAAATAAGCTGGCTAAAGCAAAAATGTGTACTATAGAAACAAGGGTAGATACTGAGGCAATAATGCACATCAAAAGTAAAAGAAATTAAAAATTGTTACCAACACATACATGGACAAACAATCTGAGCTGGCACTTCCAAATTGTACAAGTAACAGGACATATCCCAGTTTCTGAGTTGAGTCATTGGTTGGATAAGAAATCCACCCAATGGTAACCTATAATTCTGCAAAGGGTCCTGGTACCAAAGGAGTTCAGGTGACTCTTAAGGGCCTCGGACAGTGTCCAAATCTCACAACTATAGAGCAGGACTGGGAGGACCAGAGATCTAAAAACCAGAACCTTTGTCCTCCTGCACAGATATCAGCAGTGCCAAACATCCTTGTCCAGTGCCATGTTGCTCAACTTTACGAGTTAGAACCTACTTACCATGTTCTCTTCAGTGAGGATCTGGCTGGGCTGATGGCTCATGTTGGTCAATCACCTGCCACAATTGGTCATGGCAGATGAGAAGATATCTTGTGGAGATGGGGATTGACTGGGACTCTGCTCAGGAGGAGCCAGGCATATACTGACAAATGGCGAATGCAGCAATGTGCTGCAACAGTACATCCCTACATCTGACCTTACCAATGCATAAGCATGATTCATTAATATATTTAAGCTAGAAGCATTGAAGCACCAAATTGTTTTTGTCAGAAGATTGCGAGACATACAAACATCAATAAAAAAAGGCAGAAGAAGGTGAGGGTTAGTAATGGTGAAGTGGAAAGAGCAAGAGGATAAAAGGTAGTGAGACCAAGAGCAAGAGCAAGTATGAAAAAATGGGGCAAAGAAAGTTGGGGAGAGATAAATAAAGAAAAAAGAAAGGAGAAAGAAAAAGTAGAGAATATCTGAAAGAGCCAAATATTTGATGTGAATGAGACCTGTGAAGATATAAACATGTCAGAGAAAGACATGTTGCTATGTGAGTGACAAAATGACCTTGTGGTGACAATGATACATTATAAGCTCCAGATGTGAAGAAAAGAATGAAGTTGCAAGAAAAATGTAAAGAATTGAATAAAAGAACAAAAAATAAGAAGAATAGAAAATAAATCTGTAAATGTACAAGTAGGGATACCTATTTTCACAAAATGTTTCTCAAGAGATTCTCTGCTGCAGAAATTACATACAGAAAGGTCACCTTGATAAATTATTTCAATCCTAATAATAGACTAGTTGATATTGGTTTCAAATTTTGACACAAAACTAGCAATTTCGATGGGAGGGATTAAGTTGATTACATCAACCTTAGTGCTTGACTGATACTTATTTTATCGACCTTGAAAGAATGAAAGGCAAAGTGGACCTAGGTAGAATTTGAACTCAGAACAAAACCATTTTGCCTGGCGTGATAATGATTCTGCCAGTTCACCACCTTAACAGACCAAGTAATATTAAAAGAAATGTTATTAACATTAAGATGATGGATATAAATAGCTAATGAGGTGGAATATTTGTACTTAATATTAGAAAATGGGCATGAGCTAAGTTGCATCTCTTGAAATCAATGACTACCTAAAGAGCAATTTTTGTGTATTCTAGAATTACATTTATTTGTATCATGTTAAATTATCATTAGCTTTGACACTTCTGTTATACTTATTCTTCTCCATTTTATCAGTATTACTATCCATACTACTATGATGATTATTGTTTTTCATATTACTGTTATTTTTGTTACTACTATTATTATTATTATTATTGGTGTTGTTATTGTTGTTGTTGTTATATTTTACTTCTCAGAACTCTCAGTCTTACCTTTTCTGGTTGATTCTGTGAGAACAGACAACAACCTGTTGTCACAGGTCTCACAGGGTCTCTTTCTGCAAATTATAAGACTTAGTACTTGGATGTTAAGTATCGTTTTGGGGATTGGTGCTTGGGTGTTGACACCCAAGCACCAATTTCAAAAACCTTGTGGTCCCCAATAGAGCAGTTTTGGGGCCTGCTCTGTTGTCATGTCACTTCTAGCTTCTCTGACATATTTCTCAAACTTGGTTGTTAGTGCTCTAAGTGTCTCTACAACTATTGGGAAAACAGTTACTCTCCTCATTGCCCACATTATTCCATTTTCTTCTTTTAATAATTGGTATTTTTCCACCTTTACCAGCTCTTTGTCACCAATGTGAGCATCCTTAAATATGGCAATATCTATGATCTTGGTTTCCTTTTTCCTTTAATCCACCACAACAATATCTGGTATCTGAACATACTGGATTGTAAAATTCCACAGAATCTTATATTCATCGTTTTCAGTGATGTCCTCTGGTTCATACTATTTCTGTGCTCTTTCCAGTACAGTTATTTTTCTCACAGTCTCCAATGAACAAACTTAGCCACATTATCATGCTTCCTTTTGTAGTGCTTTTGAGCCAGTTTGCTACACTCACTCACAGTATGTGAATTGTTTCATTTTTGCTACCACACATTCTACAAAGCACTGATTCACTACCCTTATCTATTTGGAACTAGGTATTATTAGTTGCTTGTTCCTGGGCACTGCATATCAATGCCTCAGTGCATCCTTTCAGATCACTTTTTCTTAACCACCTTCAGGTGTTAGTCTCGTCTTTTCCTTCAATTTCTCTGAGGTATTGTCCATGCATTGTTTTCATTTTCCAGTTGTTTATTCTTTGTTCTTCATCTTGTTTCTTAAATATTTTTTGAGTAAGTCATATTTTCATTAGGTATCATGTTATTTCTAACAGTAGTGACAAGCAAGGGTTCACTCTGTTGTTTGATGTACCATCCCAGACTGCTCTTCTCATTGAAAACACAGATCTTGCAGCCTATCATCATCATCATCATCATTATTATTATTATTATTATTATTATTATTATTATTAATATTATTATTATTATTATTATACCACCAAGGCAGTGAGTTGGCAGGATCATTAGCATGCTTAGCAGCATTTTGTTCATCTTTACGTTCTGAGTCAAAATTCTGCTGAGGTTGACTTTGTTCATTCTTTTGGGGTTGATAAATTAAGTTGAGTACTGGGGTTGATGTAATCAATTTGTCCCCCTACCCCCAAATTTCAGGCCTTATGCCTATAGTAGAAAGGATTATTATACCACTAAGGTTGACTTTATCTTTCATCTTCTTAGGGTTGATAAAATAAGTACCATTTGAACACAGGATTGATGTAATCAACTTATCTCCTCTCCTGAAATTACTGGCCTTGAGCCAAAATTTGAAATAATAATAATAATAAAAATAAAAATAATAATAATAATAATAATAATAATAATAATGATGATAATGATGATGATCATCATCATCATCACCATCATCATCATCATCATTACCACCACCACCACCACCATCATCATTCAGTAGTCTTATTTTTATTACATGCTATCAGTACACCACCAAGTGTGATTATGTATGGTATGTGCCTTGGATATGTGCTGTGGTTTGTTTTGGTGTTGTATGTTTTTCTATATTGACTATGTAAGATATGTGCAATGCCTATTAGTGCTATTTTCAGTATGTTGTTCATATGTCCTGGAATTTGTTAGCATGTTTTTACATTACATTAAAGTACCGTTTATTATAGGGATTTTTTTTTTTTGTTTTCAGGTTCCACTTTTAGGTTACTTTTATTTTGACAGTTTCTCCATTTCTTTTAGAGATACATTGTCATCTGTTGGGACTGATAGGAAGCATTTTTCCAAAGAGGCTCTTGACAACAATACCTGGTTGATTAACCTTGATCTTCCTGTATATGTGTATTGGTATATTCTGGAGTATGGCTGCTCCATCATTTACTAAGACATTTCCTGGAGTATGTTTATACAATCTCTTTTCATAGTGCTGACAAAGCTTCAAGCGTATGTAAGTCTCAACTGTGGATATATTTTCTCAACTGTGGATATATTCTTTCTTGGCCAAGACTGGGCAGCTAAAGACAATATACTTTATTGTTTCTTGGCCATCACCACATATCCTCAGTTACTGTATTCTACTTCATTATGTGTTAGTGGTGGTTTCTGGTGGGGAATCTTTGATCATGTGCTGGAATTAAGAACACTTCAACCTCTACTTTGGGAGTCATACTTCTCAATCAGTATTGGGATTTTACTTTGTCTGTTTCTTCTCTGCTTAGCTTATCCCAGTATTTTTCGTGTATGTAATTTTCTTGCCTTCCTTTTATCATGGAATTCAACAGTTTCAGTATTAGCTTAGATTTCAACTACTTTACATATTTTGTTGCTTCTACTTTTTCTTCAAAGTTATCACTTACTATGATATCTGTTTCGTAATTTTTTAGCTTCCTTGAAGACAGAAAACAGGGTTTTTTTTTGTTTTGTGCATGTTTTGTAGCTATTTGTATCAGGTTTCCTTGATTCTAGATTAGTAAGTTTTGTAATCCTGTGGTGGATATTTTATAGTGGTTTTCTAGTTGTAAAAGGTCTATACTTCCTTTAGCTCATAGCTCATAGATGCATATTTTTTTGTTTTACTGTCTTGCCTTGTTAGTTCTTTTAGTGTCTAATGACAAATATTATAACTGTAACTTATAACTAGGACAGCAAGAGTGTTGATACCTATTATCTTATTTATTGCATTAAGCTCAGCTTTAAGTGTTAATCTA
This sequence comes from Octopus bimaculoides, assembly GCF_001194135.2. Classification (NCBI taxonomy): domain Eukaryota; kingdom Metazoa; phylum Mollusca; class Cephalopoda; order Octopoda; family Octopodidae; genus Octopus; species Octopus bimaculoides. Next base: position 62,934,472 of record NC_068986.1, on the reverse strand, counting down.
AATCATTCTATAATTTTCCTTCATTTGTGTATGTTGTACCCTATCTAGTTAATTGATTCCTAAATATATATATATGCCAATGTTTGGTCTAGTTCTCTTATTGCACTACTTTTATCTTGCATGATATTGTTCTTGATTAGTTTTCCTCCATTCTATGTCGCTTTGGCACATTTTTATAAGCCAAATCCCATAATTATTTCTTTGGTAAATCCATGTACTGTCTGCATTGGTGTTTTTATTTGTGACATACAACTTGAGATCATCCATACACACGAGATGATTGATTGTTTTACCATAGCAGTTGTATCCACATCCAGTTTTGTTTAATGTGCTGGTTACAGGTGTCAATGCCAAACAGAAAAGAAGTCTTCTTGGAATATTCCTCTTCAAATGGAGATGGGTTAAGTTTTTATAATTCTTTTGCTTGTTACTGCCGAACTGTTTGCCAAATACAAGTGGAGCACTAGAATGTCTTGATCATTCCTCTCCCCAAGAATTTCAGCCCTAGTGTCTATAGTAGAAAGAATTATTATTATTATTACTACTACTACTACTATTATTATTATTATTATTATTATTATTATTATTATTATTGTTCAGTAGCTTTATTTTTATAACGTGCTTTCACTTCACTACCGAGCGCAGCTCTGTGTGCCTTGGGTATGTGCTGTGGTTTGCTGTGGTGCTCTTATGTTTACTGTATTGAAAGTGTTTTGCGTAGAATGTGTGCAGTACCCAGTAGTGAAATTTTCTGTATGTTATATAT
>NC_068986.1:62927507-62930427 GCF_001194135.2 Octopus bimaculoides | reverse complement strand
AGTGGAGGTATCAAGTTAAAATACGTCATTATATTTGGAAAAATAGAAATAAATTTCAATGAGTATTACTTACTCGGATATAGTCCAACCCTTTGTCAGCTATCTTTTGGCTCCATGCGATGTCTTTATTTCTGATGTTTTTGGATAAGTTTCGGAGCAGTGATTTGTCGTTCTCACATGTTAAACATCCCCGGTGTCTCTTCTTCTTCTTCTTCTTCTTCTTCTTCTTCTTCTTCTTCTTCTTCTTCTTCTTCTTATTATTATTATTATTATTATTATTATTATTATTATTATTATTATTATTATTATTATTATTATTATTATTATTAAGGTGTTGAGTTAGCAGACTCATTAAAGCAGTATTTCGTCTGCTGCTACATTCTGGGTTCAAATTCTGCCGAGGTCAATTTTGCCTTTCATCCTTTTGGGGGTTGATAAATTAAGTATTAGTTGAGTACTGGGGTCAATGTAATTGACCTAACCCCTCCCACCAAACTTCAGGCTTTCTGCCTATAATAGAAAGGATTATTATTATTATTATTATTATTATTATTATTATTATTATTATTATTATTATTATTATTATTATTATTATTATTATTATTATTATTATTGTTGCTGTTGTTATTATTACTATTATTATTATATACACACTTTAGATGCCAAGAGCCCTCTGTCCCTAATGATGCTGTTTTCTGGAGCTGCACTAAACTGGGTTTTATGCCTATTTCCTCTATCCATCTGTTCAAATCTTTAGAGATAGTTCCTAATGCATCTATAACTACTGGAATACATTTTACCTGCACTTTTATAGTCTCTGTAATTCAATGACTAGGTCCTGATACTTTGCTATTTTTTCTATACCTCTCATATTGATTTTTTCATCATTTGGGATTGTAAAGTCAATTATCTGAAACTTTCTATTATCTTTATCTACCACTACTAAATCAGGCCTTCTAGTTTCTATTACTCTGTCAGTCTGAATGTTAAAGTCCTACAGCATTTTATATTTCTTACTTTCTAGTACTTTACTAGGTTCTTGTTCATACCATTTATCAGTATGGTCAAATCCTAGCTTTCTACATAACACCCAGTGGATTACTTTCCTTAGGCTGTCATGTCTTTTCTTGTATTCTTTCTGTGCCAGCATGCTTCATTCATTTACTATATAAGTAACACTTTCCGTTTTTGATTTGCATAACCTACATTGGAAATCTACTTGGTTTTTGTCTATCTTGGCTTTTATCCAATTAGTTCTTAATGCTTGATCTTGTGCTGCTACTAACAAACTTTCTGTTTTCCTTTTCAGCTTTCCTTTCTGCAACCATAACCATGTCTCACTACTACTATTTGCTGCAACTATCTTTGGAAATCTACCATGCAAAGCCTTCTCCTGCCAGTCAGATAACTTTTGTTCTTTTTTTTCTGGTTTTTAACTTCGTTTGTTTTTTGGGGGTTTTCCTGTGTCTTGCAGCTCTTAATAAACTTTCTTCATTATTACCTACATAGGAGACTATATCTACTCTAGCTAACTCAACTGATATTAGCCCTCCTCCACTTTCCTTTCTGGGTAACTATAATCTTGCTACTCCTGCCCTTAGGTGGAGTCCTCCATTCATCTTGAATTCCTTCCTAGTTGCTTTGCTAATTCAGTTTTTATCCAATCTACAAAAGCAGCTGAGTATATAAGTAATGATACTGCTCAAGTATTTACAGCTTTCAATAAATTCAGACCATTTAGATTTGACTTCATTAGCTTTCTTACCCTTCTGATGTACTCCTTCTCAATTTTTGTTTTCATTTCTAAAGTTAGTATTCTGTCAGATTCTAATACTCCTAGATACTTAAACTCTCTCCTTTTTATCAATGATTTTAATGTCTGGTCATCTGGTAATTGGATGCCTTCATTGTTGACTACCTGTCACCTTTTTATGACTAATATTGCACACTTATCTATGCCAAAATCCATGCTTGTATCTTTGCTGAAGAGTCTTACAGCCTGTATTAATGAGTCTATCTCTTTTCCATTCTTACTAAAAAGCTTCCAATCATACATGTAGAACAAATAGTTAATTTTTCCCTTATTATTTCTAAACTGATATGCTGCCTTTACCTTCCTTAATACTAAACTGAGGAGGATCAAATATGAGACAAGTATTAAAGGAGACAATGAGCCTCCTTCTGGAAAATTCCTCTTTCGATATCAACTTTCCCTAAGAATGTGTCACCTAAGTAGAGATCTATTTTCCATTTCTTCATGCTACAGCTAATTAATTCTCTTGTGTTGTCTGCTATACTGAATATACTTAAACATCAACTTATCCATGAGTGTGGGATCATGTCATAGGCTTTCCAATAATCTATCCAAGCTATTGTTAAATTTTTCTTTCTAGGTTTTACTTCATTTAGAACTGCTTTGTTTGTGTATAATAGATCATGCGTTCCTCTAGCCTTCTTCCTGCAACCTTTCTGTTCTTCTGATAGTAAATTCCAGTTGTCAAGTTGCTCGCAAATGCTTTCTGAAAGCATTCCTGTTAACAGCTTCCACATTAATGGTAAGCAAGTGATTGGTCTATAATTGCTGGCTGTATTACCCTTGCTTTTATCTTTCATAAGGAGTATTGTTCTCCCTCTAGTCATCCAATCTGGTATTATTCCTTCATTAAGGCAACCCTGAAGTTGTTCCTATGTAAACTACTAAATTTCTTTAACCAGTGCACTTGAACTAAACATTATTATTATTATTATTATTATTATTATTATTATTATTATTATTATTATTATTATTATTATTATTAGTCAAAACGAAGAGCGCGATTTTAGATGTTTTATTTTTTGAACATTTCGACAGAACGTCTGTCTTTCTCAAGTTCAAACCAAAAGGTGATTGAAAATTCAAAATTTCAGAAACCAAACGTAG
>NC_068986.1:62924742-62926850 GCF_001194135.2 Octopus bimaculoides | reverse complement strand
TCCTTTTTCTTTCTTTCTTTCTGTTTATTAAAAAACTGACAAAAGCTGATGATGTCATTCTATCAACGTATGGACGCTGATTACTCACGTTCATAGTCTACGTTTGGTTTCTGAAATTTTGAATTTTCAATCACCTTTTGGTTTGAACTTGAGAAAGACAGACGTTCTGTCGAAATGTTGTTCAAAAAATAAAACATCTAAAATCGCGCTCTTCGTTTTGACTATTTACCTTCGTGAAGAGTTACGTCAATCCTCTTTTTTAAATATTATTATTATTATTATTATTATTATTATTAATTATAACTATCATTAGTAGCAGTAGAAGTAGTAGCTCTGATGCTGATATTACAATAATTCTTAGGTATATTTATATTTTATTTCTAATTTTAATTTTACTTTTGGCTCTGGTCAGGTTGTTATTTTGAAGGCTATTATAGCAATATTGCTATTGTTATTAGTACTGCTGATATCGCTGTGAGTTACACTAACATTGTTATTATTACAATTATTTTACTTAAGGTTACTAGAAATACAGTTTAGAAGATATTCAAAATCAAGTGTGGATTAGGCTGAGTTTCCACCAATTAGAAGCTGTAATAAATAATAGATTCAAGATTAGGCAGGTGTGATAACATTAGAAAGCTTCATAGCAGAGATGTTAAATATGGAGTGGTACTTATACTGAAGTGGGAATCTAGACTTTAGAATATTGAAGAAAAGTTTAGGTTGAGATTTAACTAGTAAACAAAACAGGGGTGTAAACAAGAGAACTTTGTGCTTTCTGCTCCTGTTATGTCATCCAGATCACTTTAGGTGGAGAGAATCACCCTGGATAAGATCAACTTTTGACTCACTTAGGCCATCAACCATAAGGACAATCATAGACAAAACTGGGAATAAACAGTTAGTGTTAGTATTATGCTTAGGAAGGGAGGAATTTATTCTATGGAGAGTTCTGTGGGAGTAAGAGTTAGAATTATATTTATTTCATTAGCATTGATATTATCAATATTAACAGTCTTTTAGGATTATCTACAGTAGACTTTTTGTGTGGAGTTAATTGTTCAAGCATAATTTTTAGCCCAGTGTTGGGGATGTAAGATAGTTTATCTGAGAAACCATTGGTGAGCAGTCTAGATTAAGAGGAATGATATTTTGAAAATATCTTCATTTATGGAGAGATTGGAAATTCTAACAGAGCGTTGTTAATAATAACACAACTCAAGAGAAATTCACTTTTTATTCTTCTTTATTTTACCTTCTTATTTTCATGTTCCACTTATATAATTCTTGGCATTTTGCTTTCAACTATGATCTCATCAACATGCTTGGATGCCTGTACCGTGTTAAGCCTGCCAAAAGGTCATTTTGTTAACCTCATAGCTGGGATTACTTAACATGGTTTTTTAAACTTTTTTCTTTATTTTTTCATCTTTTTGATCTTCCTTCTCTTTTCTATTGTCCTCAAACTTGGATTTATAATGTCTTCACAATGAACACATATTTACGTAATAACACTTTATGGCATCAACTAAATACTGAATCTTTGAAACAGCTGTAAAGATTTCAAAGAACTATATTCCATTTCCAGCAAATATGTTTATGTAAGATTTACTATAAATAATTTAATGCCATATACAAGTGCATAACTATGATTTGCTTCTTTGTGTATGCATTTATACATGCATATGTATGTATATATATATATATGTATATATATTTATTCAAACACACATATATATGAGTGTGTTTCCATATACAAATATATATACCTACACACAAATATACACCCGCATGAACATATATATGCTTGTGTGTCCCTGTATATATATATATATGCATGTGTGTGTATATTTGTGTTTACATGTGTATTTGTATGCATATATATATATGTACACATACATACATGAATGTATAAGACCATATGTATATATGTGTGTGTGTAGTATATAAATATATAAATGTGTGTGTGTATATATATATGTCTTGTTTTTTGTCTGCCACTACATTCCTCCATGGCACAGGTTTAATTTGTGTATACAAATTTAATTTGCGGTCCATGGGAAGAGCCATTTTAACGATGTGTCCTGCCCAACTCTTCGAAATGC
>NC_068986.1:62921663-62923650 GCF_001194135.2 Octopus bimaculoides | reverse complement strand
AGATGTATTATATATATAAATGTAGTGTGTGTGTGTGTGTGTGTGTAGATTCATAAATCTTCTGTAGCATGTGTGTTGATAAGAAGAATTGCAGCGAGCAAGATAGTAGTTAGAAATTGTTTGAAAGAAAATACAAAATAAATAATACATACACAATGTCATAGGAAGAAACTGTACAAAATGAGAAAAACAGGGATATTGTGAGAAGGTGGAAAATGGAAACATGAATGATAGATAATGATTAGAAGAGAAGATAAAAATGGTTATGGATTCAGTGTGTATATATGAATGTAAGAATGGATAAGAGAATGTAAAAGGAAAATGAAAGAAAAGCAAAAACACTGTGGAGAGAGAAAGAGAGCAAAGAAATTTTCTTTTCTTATTGTTTGACACATGCTAACATATATGAATGTATGTGTATATTCATGAATAGGTATGTGTTTGTGCATGTGTGTGAGTGCATGAGTGTGATACATATATGTGCATACACACACATATATAGATAGATAGATTGACACTCGCAGAGGGGAGTGAAGATGAGAAGCAGAGAGGAATACATATACGTAGATAACTACCAATGTATTGATGGTATATGAAGAACACAAAGGAATATGTTTAAACTTACAATTATATATATATATGTGTGTGTATGTATATTGAGTTTTATACGTTTATTTGTGCATTATAGAATTACAGCTGTTTCAGATATGCTAGACTGTTTCCTCAATAATTAATCATTTGAGAAATATGATAACGCCAACAAACCATACTTAAATTAAATGGCAACTGTTATTTTTATTAGTTACATGAATCACAGAAAATCTTTCACTTCTATCTATTTTTTCTGATGACAAGAGGATTCTATTTATATCATTCCATAATCTTTTTTATTTTCCTATATATCCATTCCCTCATTTTATTTTCACTTTATTTTATTTCTGTTGCTTTATGTTGCCTTGATTTTGTTTATTTTGTTTTGTTTTATTCTCTTCACTTAGCACCTGTATAATATACTCACCACCCTCTTTAATAGCATTTCAGCAGTACCAGTGATAGCTGTTCTTATATTTCAGGGCTTATGTAATGTTAGTAATACAGTAACAGGTTATAATTCATTTATTTGTTTTGATCCCTGCCAACTAGCTGTAACTATTACAGTTAAATGTCCTGTATTTATATGAATTCCCATAACTAATTAGAAAGATTATTAGAAATGCCCTAGCTGCTTTCATTAGAGAGAACAAATATGAACATTTCCCTGGTATAGTGTCCAAAATATAGTAGAAATCGCCAAAAGCCAGCAACTGACACTAACAAATTGTTAGATATCAAATTTCTATACCAGATGTTAATATTCTTCAACCATAGTAAACGAGAACAATAGCTTAAGGGTGATGGCTAGAAACAGGTGACCAAGTTCCATTTAGATACCACAATGACCAAATTTCCTCTTCTTTCTTTTCTTTTGGTTTACCTGGAGTTCAATATCAATCACAAGACCTTTTATTAGCCTGGTATACTTGCATCTGCAGAGAGCTTGAGAAATCTTTTTCCTGGGTTAATAATTTTTGTTCTGATAGATATATATTAATATAGGTATTTGTATGTGTGGTATATCTCTTTCACCTTCTGTCCACCTCTCTCCATATAACTTTTTAACTTGTTTCAGCTTTAAAGCTGCAATCATGCTGGGGCACTACCACTGGTAGTGATGTCCTGGGTAAGACACAAAACTGCAACCGGTAGTGAAGCTCCAGTTTGGGAGGACAGGAGTTATGGGGAGCCTGGAGACACCCCTTAGTTGCCATTTCTCCCAGGTCTGCTCTGGCCCTGAGTGGTAGCACCTGTTAGGGCCCCACCAATGGGTAAAAATTGGATCCTCCCCTGCTGCCTTGCAGGATGCCTCTTTCGGCTAAGGCTATGAGAAGGAATCATCAGGTCCTCAACGGTTGATCAGGCAGATGAAGCAACATCTATGTCTATCAAT
>NC_068986.1:62920681-62921445 GCF_001194135.2 Octopus bimaculoides | reverse complement strand
GGCGGTCCACCTTAAACAAAATCACGCCATGGCATCCAGTGTTATTTTCTTCCGTTTCCTACCACCCCACCAAAAAAGTCCCATGGCGGCAGGCTATGGATAACGGGGAAGGCCCTGGTGGAGCTGGAAGTCTCTAGTCCCGATCCTACACGTAGGCGGTGAGCATGTGATGACTGCTCAATCAGAGACCTTGCATCAACTCTGTTGGGCGGTAGCTATGTTCGTGACTGGGCTGGCCTATTTAGGATTTCCGCAGCCCACCTTAAATGAGGAAGGCCCTAGAAAAGCCCAGGAAAATGAACTGGATTGCAAGCTCAGAAACACGAGACACAGCCAACTAAAAAACTATATATATATATATATATATATATATATATATCATAACAGTTTCATGAGCATGTAGAATATGTCCATCTCATCAGATGTTAGGAGGAAAGGGACAGATTTGAGACATTCAAGATAGCTTCTTGGTATTGGGCCTCTATTAGGTAGCTCATGCTGTGTGGTAATAATGCTGTGAAAGCAATACCAAATATTTTTTTTAGTCATAGGCACACATACACGGACTGGATGTTGACAGGTTGCTGACACCACTCTGGTTATGTGGTTAAGAAGCAACTGTGTGGTTTGGGATTCAGTCCTAGTGCATAGCACCTTCTACTATAGTGTTGGGCTGACCAATGCCTTGCGAGTGAATTTGGTAGATGGTAACTATGGAAGCCTGTCATAAATATATTTTGTGTGTGTGTGTGTGTGTGTGTGTG
>NC_068986.1:62915353-62920581 GCF_001194135.2 Octopus bimaculoides | reverse complement strand
AATGGTTCTTCCCACGAACACAAATTAAATTATTTTCGTGGAGGGTAGTGACAAACGGAAAACAAGGCAGGAAAACGAAACGGTGAATAAACAAACAAGCAAAAAGGCTGTACAGCCAGACGTGAAGTGTGTATGTATTGAATGCTGTGAAGCATGAACAGGAGGGGCAAAGAAGTACGTGCGAGCTTGGGGAGTCCAAGAACGAAAAGAAATAGCAGCCGGACACACGTGACCAGCGCTGTGTAAAGAGAAAGAGTAGCAGAGGGAAAAGAAGGGGAGGAAGTAGAATAAAAGTGAGCAACGAGAGGTAGAGAGATAGTAGTAGTAACGGTGAGAGGCAAAGGACAGGGAGAGGCAAAGAACAGTAGAGGGAAGAATGAGAGGGGGAGATAGATGTAGAGATAGAGAGAGTCGCGTTAGAAAAATAGTTAAAACATACTGTATAAAGGTTAACGCGTGCTTTCTGTCGTGATACAAACAATATATGAGTATATGCATATATATGTACATGTATGTACGGCTTCACCCTTGTTATTGAGTGTGGCCATTGCACGAGGCTTATCTGTTAACAGTGTTGTGATCGAATGTGACTTTTTAGCCCAGCTAATGATCTACAATGTCTTGTACAGAATTGACAGCTAAAACCTTTACCAGCAATAGCCAGCTGTAGTTGTAACTGGGCTTCATGTACCTTTGTGTGTCGTTTAAGTCCTCCTACTGAACTACACTCCCTTCCACATGCCTGATAAATATAATTAGTATAGTGTGTAGCACTACCACTGACCTGGTTGTCAATCATCAGTCTCGCTTTATGACTATGAAGATGACTCTTGAGTCCAGCTTTACTGAAGCAGGGTCTTGCACAGACACTGCATGTCAGCATCATAGGAATACCCTTACCATCAGGAAGTGCAACAGCGATGCCCTTCCTGACATCCCTCCTTACTTTCTCATGCGCAACTCAAGATTTCTCAAAAGTAGCTGTCTCCTCATACACAATTCTTCTCCACCTGCTACGGTCAATAGCTATGCCCTGCAATGTGTCAGGAGAGATGCTAGCATCTCTTAAGGAAGCCTTCAGCAAGTCTTTATACCTCTTTTTTGGTTTATGTGGAGGTCGTTTTACTTTAGCTAACTCTCCATAAAAGAGCTGTTTTGGCATCCTTGAATCTTTCATCCTGACCAGATGACCACTACATCTGAGCCTTTGCTTCTATACTTTCACACCGAGAGTTTTCCAATATCTCAAGATCACTGATGCAGTCCTCCCACTTAATGCCATAGATCTGTCTGAAACACATCTGATAGTAACATTCTAGTTGTTTAAGGTGGTATCAATATGTGATCCACGTCTTGCAGGAATAAAGAAGAGAAGAGAACACACATGCCTTGTACACCTTTATCTTTGTCTTCCTGCATATGTCTTGCCAACTCCAGAGGTGCCTTTCTAGCCTTCCAAAAGCATCACTTGCTTTCCTAATTCTGAATGGAATTTCATTACCCAAATTGCTATATCTATTAACAGTGCTTCCCAGGTAGAAAACTGATCAACTATACCAAGTTGTTTACCATACACATAGATATTTGGTTCACTGTACGGCTTACCAGAGGCAGGTTGGTACATGACAATAGTTTTCTTGAGACTGACTGTCAATCCTAAGGCAGTGCAAGCATCAGAGAATGCATTCAAAATGTGTTGCATATCAATCTTTGTGTGCACTATTAGATCACAATCATATGCATACAAAAGGTCTCTTATGATAGAGGTAAATACCTTTGTTCATGACTACAAAGTTTCTCAAAAGTAGCTGTCAGGTCACTTTCGAGTGCTACTGGTAACATGTAACCTTGTACAACCTGTCGCATGGTCAGGCTGTCAGTGACTAAATAATAATTTGATGGTGATCTCACATGAAGGTGTGCATGCATGTGTGTGTATGTGAGAATAGTGTGTCTGTGAATAGGGGCTAGTGACTTTAACGTGTGTGGGTATGTGCGTGTCTGTAACGTGTGGTTCCTCATATAGTGGTATGTGTGGTGACGCTATTGAAGATTGTGTATGGGTGTGTGGATGATGGTGTGTGGTGTTGGTGCTGGGAAGTGGTCAGTGCTAGTGTGTGTGAAGTGGTGTGAGGGGGGATGGGTATGTCAGGGTAGGGATGGGCGTATCAATGAAGAGAGGAGATGGGTAGGAGTGAAGAGAGGAAGTACGTGTCAAATGAAGCGAGGAGGGGAGTCAGATGAGGAGAGGAAGGGAGTCATATGAAGAGAGGAGGGGAGTTGAGCCCATATGGTGCAAAGGAACGAAGAGAGAAGATTAATACCCGTCCAAATGCCCCTGGGTAAAGACAGTCCGAACACAGACAGATGTAGTGAATGACCGGTAGAGTGGAAATGGCATGAGGCCGGGGTGTCGTTGCTAGGTCTGATGTGTCAGAGGTGCTCCATGAATCGGTCAGCCAAGCGGCGTCTTGTTTGACCGATGTACAGGGAAGGTCAGAAAGAGCAGTAAATGACATTGTTAGAAGTGTAGGTAAAGGAGTCTGTGATGTGATAGGGACGATGATGGGTGCCTGTGAGGATGGTGGTGTTGGAGAGGTAGGGGCAAGTACGGCAGCATAAGCAAGAGTCTGCCAAAAAAAATGTATACACACTTCAGGAAAGGAAAAATCTGTATAAATATTTTGATTCAGTATTATTGCAATTTATTCAGTGTTACCATAATTTGGTAAAACACCAAAAGCGGTACCTATATTTATAGAGGTACTTATGCAAGTCAAATATTTATACAGATTTTTCATTTCCTGAAGTGTGTATACATTTTTGGGGCATGTATATATGTATGTATGTGTGTGCATGTATGTGTGTGCGTGTGTGTGTGTATACACACACACACACAGAGTACCATGCAAAAGTTTTCTCCCACCTCACATGAACCAATCATGATACAGTTTTAAAACAGAAAAAATGGCTATAATGAAAATTTATTACATAACGTTCATTTCAGCAAGTTACTGTAGAATTATTCAAGTTTCCCTTAGCTTAAATAATTGCTTCAATGCACCTGGGAAGAGATGCGTACAAATCCTTCACCATCTTCACAAGTATGAGATGCCATTCTCTGTGGCTGAGCTCCCACACCTCATCGAGATTGCGTGGATTCTTCTCTTTAGTTCTGTCCACATTTGCTCGATGATATTTAAGTCAGGGCTCTGAGCTGGCCAATCTTTCAGTATGGTAACACCTTCATGAGCCAGACTGTGTTGTGTTGCATGCGATCTGTGGCATGGATCTCTGTCATTTCACCTTCATCCAAGTCTGGTATCAAATTGTCCTTCAGCAACTGGATGTATTTAGCACTATTCAAGTTACTGTCAATTTTAACCAACTTTCTTGAACTATAACTTTTTATGCATCCTCAAAGCATCAGACTCTTACCCCCAAACTTCACTGTTTTTGTGGGTTATTTCTTTTTCTTGGAGGCCTTCTGACAAATTCTTGCTTATTAGAAAGGGAAACGTTCCACGTCTCATGTTACAAATATATCCAGTTGCTGAAGGACAACTTGATACCAGACTTGAATGAAGGTGAGCTTTTTCAGTATGACGGAGCTTCATGCCACAGATCGAGTGCAACACAACAGAGTCTGGCTGATGAAGGCGTTACCATATTAAAAGATTGACCAGCTCAGAGCCCTGACTCAAATATCATAAAACAAATGTGGACAAAACTAGAGAGAAGAGTTCGTCAGAAGAATCAACGCAATCTTGAAGAGTTGTGGGAACTCAACCATAGAGAATGGCATCTCATACTTGTGAAGATGGTGAAGGATTTGTATGCATCTCTTCTCAAGTGCATTGAAGCAATTATTTAAGCTAAGGGAAGCCACATGAAATATCAACAATGTACCGTAACTTCTTAAAATGAACATTCTTTTATTCTTCTATTCTTTTACTTGTTTCAGTCATTTGACTGTGGCCATGCTGGAGCACCACCTTTAGTCAAACAAATCGATCCCAGGTCTTATTCTTTGTAAGCCTAGTACTTATTCTATCGGTCTCTTGCTGAACCGCTAAGTTACAGGTATGTAAATACACGAGTATCAGTTGTCAAGCGATCGTGGGAGGACAACCACAGACACACAAACATATACATATACATATACACATATGTATATATGTATATATTATATTAATGATCATGTACATAATTATAACAAGGGATTGGCAAGACGCCTAACAACGTGTTGAAAATAGACACCAAAGGCACTAAAACCACCTTAAAAACTCCAAAAACATAGGTTGTAGTCGAGCAAGAGGAAGATAATAAATTAAACTTTTCATTAATCACGTATAAGATCTCATTTCAAGCTAAAGTTAAATTATACCTGCTGCTATCACCAGCATTGATATTCCATTGTATAAATGTACAAGTATCCACACATATCCATTGGAACAGAGTCGTTGCATGGCAATATGTATACACACTTGCAAAAATATACAATAAAAGTAGAATTTCTTTCTTTCTCTTCAACCACGTGTTATATATCAAAATAATGCGGAAGTGAATGCACCTTTGATCTGGAGTGAAAATATTCATATATTAATTATGGAATAAGGATTAGATCATTCATGATTTTATCAGGGGGTCAGCATGAAAATATAAAACACCTTATAGGTAAATTTTCCAAATATCATACTTTCTCTTTTTACTCTTTTACTTGTTTCAGTCATTTGACTGCAACCACGCTGGAGCACCGCCTTTAGCCGAGCAAAACGACCCCAGGACTTATTCTTTGTAAGCCTAGCACTTATTCTATCAGTCTCTTTGGCTGAACCACTATGTTATGGGGATGTAAACACACCAGCATTGGTTGTCAAGCGATGCTGAGGGGACAAACACAGATACACAAACATACATATACATATATACATGTATATATACGACGGGCTTCTTCCAATTTCCGTCTACCAAATCCACTCACAAGGCTTTGGTCAGCCTGAGGCTATAGTAGAAGACACTTGCCCAAGGTACCATGCAGTGGGACTGAACTTGGGACCATGTTGTTGGTAAGCAAGCTACTTACCACACAGCCACTCTTTCACCTATATTAATAATTATATACGTAATTATAAGAAAGGATTGGCAAAATGCCTCACCACATGCTGAAAATAGACACCAAAGGCACTAAAATTTACCTATAAGATTTTTATTTTCGTGCTGGCCCC
>NC_068986.1:62909897-62915167 GCF_001194135.2 Octopus bimaculoides | reverse complement strand
AGAAGATATTTGCCCAAGATGCCACACAGTGGGAATGAACCCGGAACCATGTGGTTGGGAAGCAAGATTTTTACCACACAGTCACTCCTATGTAATAAATATTCATTAAAAACATTTTTCTGTTTTAAAATACTGTATCTTGATTGCTTTATGTGAGGTTGCCGAAATGGACATCAAATTCGTGTCAGGGCTTGACGTGGGGCGGGGATTGGATCTTGGGGTTTTCTTTTTTGGGGTACTGGGGTTTTTGTGGGTGGGACGCAGATTTTTCCTTTTGCTATAGTCCAATTCCTTTTACTATAGTCCGATTGCTGACATCTTCCTCCTCCGCCAGGGCTGTTGTTGGGTTGTTGTTATTGTTGTTGTTGTTGGTGTTGGAGGCTTTGGTGTCTCATACGTTGTGGTTGTAGCTGGTGCCTTGACTTTCGCTGTTTTTCCGGAAGCAGGTGGGGGCCATCGATGCTTTCTCGGGGGGACGAGTACACTCGGCCCTGATGTAACCTTTTTGGCCACATTTTTAGCACTGTGGCTTCCTCCCTTCGACATTCGCCTGCAGCTTACTCTCCCCCACTTGTATGGTATCGATAATTTCTTCCGGGTCTGCAGAGGCCACTTGGACTACCATCTCGAGCCCCTGCCAATTTTGCTGTTCCAAAATGGTTGCTTGGAGGATGTTAATTTTATCCTCCAAGCCCACCGCTATTCCTGTCATGAGCCAGGCAGCGTTTACTTCGGGTCGGATCTCTCCCACCCTTATCTTGGGGGTACGTCTACCCATATATGTTGGTAGGAGTACCACCTCTGCCGTTTTTAGAGTTTCTGTAGAGTGTTGCCTGGCTTTTTCTTCAGAACAGAATCTCACCTTGACCATGGCGAACCTTTTTCCTCTTGTGGGGAACACTACGTCTTTCCACACAGGGCGCAGACACATTTCCACTGCATCCCTACTCGCTGTATCCAATCTTTTCGACGGTGCATTTTAGGGCTTTTTCACTAGAAATGCACTAGATATGCATTTAGCTCCTTACCAGGTATAAGATAATTTGATGCTTTTATAGAAGAGTGGAAAAGGCTATGTAAATTATGGAAGTTTTTATGAGGGCTGATGGGAGAAAAATTAGATTGTTTACTGACTTTCTTAAAATTTATATTCGTATTGGCGATATATTGTGCAACAGAAAATATTGCTAAGTGGGTTCGAATTAAAATCGTCTCACGAAAGTTGAACAGTATCTATGGTTGCACGAATGAATAGCGTCAGAAAACTTATTTAAAACAGTGGAATGAAACATACGAAGGATAATGTATGATTCCTTTATGCACAATCGACATCTGCCAGTAAACCTATTGTATGGTAGGGCCTCATCTGTGATTGGCCAAGACAATGTATAATTAATGTTCTGTATGTAGCGTAAACACCATTTTCCCCTGATGATGGGGGCATTCTATGGAAATGAATCATAAGATTCATATGTAATCTGGACAAATGTACTCCTGAAACGATCGTTGGAACACCTTATTTTCCTTTAACATGCTACTCAAAACTCTTTTTAATGTCTATAACTTTCTCTATATTATATTTAAAATTTTTAAAAGCGTCATTTTTCTGTATTCCATTATTATCTTTATCTATATTATTATTATGTTTATAAATCTATATATCTATATGTCCATGTATATTTTTAGTATTCATATATTTTTATATTTCTGTATTCTTATATTTCTAACATATCAATATATGCTTCAGATTGGACAATTTTTATTTTATCCTAATTCAACCTGTATATGTATTAGTTGTAGTCTGCCTGACTTTAACCTTTTCTATTGTATTTATTATACTAATATACACACACACACACATACATATATATATATACATATATATATGTGTGTGTATGTGTGTGTGTGTATGTGTGTGTATGTGTATACCTACCTACATATATATACATACATAGATACACACATACACACACGCACATACTAGCAAATATACCAGGCGTTGCTCGGGATTTAAATGGCATAGTTTGTATATATATTGTAGTTATGTTGAAACAGATGATACAGGGAAGTGCAGCATTGACGATGAAACATTTGTGGAGTAAATAATGGGCTAATTCGACTGAGCGATATGTCATGTGTCCGTTTGGAGTATTCCAGGCCGTAACCTGTCATGGAAAATTGAGTGGGGTATGTGATTTTTGAACGTACCACAAAGCTGTTAGTGGATATACTTTCCTTTGCGGTGGTCAGCGCTGCATCTAACATGACCCATCGTCTGAAGTTTTGACACCTTCGGGTTTGTAGTCCTACATCACTCAGAAAGTAAATATGAAAGAACTGTGGTTGTTGATTTGCGGGTAATAGGGAAGTAATGAGGTGATAGACTTGGCCTTGAAGTTTGAACGTCGGTGTAAATCTTTGGCCAACTATCTCCTTAGATGCACCAAACGGTGTTATTTGAAATGCAGAGTTGTATTGTCTGATATTGTTCAGAAAATCCTTTGACTGGATGGAAGTGCCTTCCGGAAGATCCATAAGAGGTTGAGGAGGAGCAGCACATGCCATTAGTTTCATTTGGAAATTTTAAAGCTGTGCAGAAATGACAATTTGAACAAAATTATAATTTTTATAAGAATGGGATGGATCATATCTGAAAGCAGCTCCAGAAGTTGTGAAGAACGAATTTATACGTAGTCTATTTCTGAGAGCTGTTCTACTGGATCTCTGTCTGATCGTGAAAATGTTGATTTAATGATTCAGAATTAAGTGCTGCAGCATGCCTTTGCTGATCTTGAGAAAGTCTAATCTCACTTCTGTCTTGAGACTCCATTTGATGTGCTGTAGCATGCGCTTGCTGATCTTTGGCAAGTCTCATCTTGCTTCTATCTTGAGACTCTCACCGCCAGTCTTCCACAATCCTCCTTGCATTATACTTATTTGTGGAGAGAGTATGTCTTTTCTTTGGTAGCAAATTATTTTCAATATTGTAAACCCAAAATTATGAACATAGAAAAAATTATACATCAATCTCTATTTTTATTAGCAGTTGTATGTATACAGTATGTCTTTATTTTTGCATGCAGTATAAATTAACCAAATATAAGAAAATTAACCAAATAGAAGCACATATATGAACAGTTAATTTAACGATAAATACCACAATAATTATTATAGATAAATTTCTTTATACATATATTAAGCACATGTATTAAATGTTAATTTATGGGTAAATATGTAATTATAAATACCTTGCAACCTTGCAACTGCTGTGCCAATTATTAACCGATAATTGAACAGTAAATGTGTATTTTTATATACCTAGGACCTGCCACCTAATTGTTTTTTGTTAAGAGTTTCACCTCCAGCCGTTCCTTATGTCAGTCAATACACATACACTGACACACCATTCCACTGTCATAGCCATAAAGACAGAAAGTTGCCAATGCGCAATGTTGTTCACATTAGGATATAAATTATTCATTTATTTCAAATATAACAGAAATAAGATGACCTTAGCATTATCACATTAGAATTAAAAGTGAAAGAATGAAAGTGAAACAATATTATGGGTTTAGAATGAAAAGTGAAAGAATAAAAGTGAAACAATATTATATGACATTACAATATAGATCTTATTCTTTCATTTTTGACACGTAATACCGAATCAATGCCAGTGTTATACTGTTTTAATCCAAATGTAAAAAAAATTACATGTTGACACTCACGGGGTCTGAAACTATTACCTTGTAAAACTTGATATAATTAGGTCGAGCCGTTTGAGAATGCATAGGGAACAGACAGAGATATAAATAATTTTATATATATATAGATTAGGGTGGCCTTTATTTTTTAGCTTTCTAAAAGTTTAGCTTCCATCCCACTATCTTGTTCCAATTAACAAAAATCCAATCTATGCAGAACTTTAGCTCAAGCAAACAACTGCAAGGCGACCCTCATCGACCGTGAAATTTTGAAGTTTTTGCTCGGAAAGTCATTTTTCCAGATAAAAATTTTTTATTGCTTATATAATTTTCTCTTGAATTAAAAACTTGTTCAGACTTATTCTTGGTATTAGAAGGATAAGTGACAATAAATATAATGTGGAAGGCAACTTGCAAAGCTAGGGACAGAACACAGTTATAGGACAAACACCTATTTTTTGTCGTCATCCGGTTGGTAGCCAGCTATGAGCCAGTGAAGTTGTGAGTTGTGTTCATCTGTTGAATGAATTGTACTGCACCTAATAGTAGTGTAGAGAAATTAAATATTAAGAAATATATGTTATTGATAAACAGTGAACTAATATGACCTGTCCGCGTTTGTAAATATAAGTTAACTTATTTGTAATAACTTGTAAGCACTTGTTCATTTTGTTGTGAGGCATTATGATATAGATCTTCTGTTGTGTTTGTAGCCCTGACAAAGTTGTAATACCATGTTTATAACCTCTCTGTTTTTATAATGTTATGTGCTTTGTATACTTATTTTGTGACCAAATATGACGCCTTTGACTAATTCTCCCTTTTTTTCTTTCAGAACTGTTTGTGCAGGTGCGAAGTGGCTTCTAAGATTTGTTCTTCCTAGACCTGTGAAATGGCATCACCTTCTTCAGTTAGTTCATCACACAAGTTAAAAGATTTTCATGTGAATCTTGTTGGCTCCATTTCCAATCAAAATCGTGGCAAGTTTTAAGCGGTTTTTTTCTACATTGTAAGAGATGTCTCAGGCACATTCTCAATGTTGGCTGGACCTCAAGGATTCCAGACACACAGATCCTGAGGACAGCTGATATCTTGAGTATTGAGGTGATAGTGCACAAGCGCCGGTTACATTGGACTGGACACATTATTAGAATGAAGGATAGCAGGATTCCTAAGCAGATGCTCTATGGAGAACTTGTGAATGGAAGGAGACTCCGACAGAAACCAAGGCTGCGCTTTAAGGACTGTGTCAAGTCCTCATTAAAGGCCTGTGATATGCAGGACACTGACTGGGAGAATAATGCCTGTCATTGCCACAGATGGAGGAAGCAGGTTAAGGAGGGGATCAACACTTTTGAAAGAGCACGTATCCAGCATGAAGAATTTAAGCGAGCTGCGAGAAAGTGTACGGCTCGTATAGTGAATGGGGAAAGCTTAATCTGCAATGTTTGCAGTCATGTACGCTTATCAAGAGCAGGGCTCATTAGCCACCAACAGAGCCGTAAATGCAAGATGTAAGTTAGTACTAGAGTGCAGAATGTTCCTGAAGGTCGACAATGGTCTTCCTCG
>NC_068986.1:62904300-62907146 GCF_001194135.2 Octopus bimaculoides | reverse complement strand
AGTTCCCGACGTTTTTTAAAATTTAAATATTTTAAAAGCTTTACTGAAAAATAACAACTAATTGATCAACAATGTATTCACCCTTGTTGTTTACAACTTCTTCTCAACGTTCAACAAGATTTTCAATACCTTGTTGGCAGAAATCACCTGATTTTGAGTTGAAATATTGATCCAACTAAGCTCTCAATACTGCATCAGTACTGAATGAAATTCCCTGCATAGCATTTGAAAGAGATCAAAAGAGGTGGAAATCCATTGGTGCCAAATCAGGAGAGTACAGTGGGTGTAGTAGCACTTCTCAGCCATATGTTTGAATGGCTTCCTTGGTCATATTGGCAATATGAGGGCGGGCGTTGTGGTGCAGCAGAAGAACTCCATGCTGCTGATTAAGTCTTTTCTCTTGAATAGCTATGTTTAGTCATTCTATCTGTTGAACATAAAGTTCTGCATTGACCGTTTGGTTCCGTTCAAGCAATTCGTAATGGATAATCCCTTCCCAATCCTACCATACGCACAATATTATTTTACATGGATAAATATCTTGTTTCACGCGCGGTGTCACTTGTTTACTGGGGCTAAGCCATTCCTTACGCTGTTTCATATTGATGTACAGGCACCTTTTTTTTTTCACCAGTAACAATTCGGTAAAGAAATCATTGCTTCTTTCCATGAGTTGAGTGCTGATGAGCAAGCAAACCAGCAGAGACTGTGGCTCATTGATCTTTATTTTTGTCACTTAAAGCATGCAGAACCCATGCTCCATACTTCTGAACCTCTCCCATCGAGTAAAGATGCTTCTCTATTGCAGTGTGAGAGCATTCTATTTTCTCTACCAGTTCCCTTGTCGTTTGACGAGTATTTTTGTGCAAAAGTTGGTTTAATCACTCTTCACCAAACTCAATTGAACGACCAGAAGGTCAAAACTTCCATTTTTTAACTTTGCATACCAATCACAAGTGGTTCTTTCAGCTATGGCACCCTCCCCATACACAGCACAAATGTTGCGAGCAGCTTTTGCGGCCTTAGAACTTTGATTAAAAGCAAAAAGAAGGAGGTGTCGAAAATGCTAATTTTTCTTAACTTGACATTCCACTTTAATGATCTGAATATAAACAATTAACTAAAATTAACTAGAAAAAAACAAAATAGATTCCAAAATGATTCAAAAATAGAATTCACAAAAAAAACAAAATAGATTCCAAAATGATTCAAAAATAGAATTCTCAAAGAAAAAAATAGATTCCAAAATTTAAAAAAATAGTGGGAACTTAGTTGCCAACTATGTATGTATATATGTATGTATATATGAATGTATATATATGCATGTATATACATATATATGTATGTATATGTATATATATATGTGTGTATATGTATGTGTGTATATATATGTATATATATATATATATATATATATATTTATTTATACATATAAGATACATATTAAGTACAGGACATCACCAACAAGTGAAAACTACGTAAACACATGAAAGACTTATATATACATGTGTATATCAGGCTGAGTAAAAGGTAAGCAACGTTTTGAAACCTGAAATTCTTCACAATATATTTCAACAATACAGAAATTTTTTTCATCAAAGTAAGTACCAATACATTCAACATATTTTTCTCACTGAGTTAGAAGTTTGTTTATTCCGGTAACATAAATATCTGGAGTTCTAGAGCTGATGAACTCCCTGAATGCACTTTCAGCATTAGCTTGATTTTTGAACTCCTTCTCTCACAGGAAATCATCAAAGTTCTTAAAAAGTAGTCGGTAGAAGAAAAGTTTGGGGAATAAATTGGGTGGGGAAGAACTTCGTAGCCAAGTTACCTCAACTTCTGAAGCATCATTAGTGAAATGTGTGGTCAAGCATTGTCATAAAGATTGATTAATCCTCTTCTGCTGACCAGTCTGGGATGGAGAAATAGCAGTTTTTCATTTATTTTGGCAATTTCACAACAATATGTTTCAGCAGTAATGGTTTTTCCAGGTTTTAAGAAATTATAGTGGATGAGTCCAGCAGTACACCACCAGACAGGCATGATATCCTTCTTTTTTAAAGAGCTTGGGTTTAGGGAAGGTTCTTGGTGTTTCATTTTGGTCCAACCACTGCAAAGAACGTCTTTTATTATTGTACACAATCCACTTTTCATTGAATGATAACTAATAATAAATATCCTAATTCATAGACATTGAACACTCAGTAACCAATAAGTAGGGATATACCATTGGAATTGCATTAATAAGCAAATGGTGCTTGCATTTTTCATAACTGCTTATTTACTCTGTAGAGAGAACGCAAGTAAATGCTCATCATAAAATAGCAATAACAAGTCAAAAGTAGTCAAGCTGTTCTCAATTTCATCTTGCAGAGAGTCCTATGGTTTAACCACAGGATGTCTTTATACAGTGAAGCTGAATGAATATATAGTAAATTTACAAATATCAATTCATTCTTAATATTTATACATGCATCTATACATACTTATGTACATACATAAATGTAGGTGTATAATACTTGTTATTTGGAAAGGTCACCCTACCAATGAAAACACATGCACTGAATGTAGTTTCACCGTTTTATTATAAATTAGTTTATTAATGCTTCTGTGACTTTTCTTCAGGTGTCTGGTATGTATTGCATTTTGCTCATGGTGAGTTTAAATAAATGTATGTGGTTTTATCATGCTCCTGCAGTGTGTGTAATTGTAATTGGGTAGGTTCTGTATGCTTAGTTCAGTGAGCATCCATGGTGTGTATTAGTTTTCTTCACACACACATATGCTTATATATATATTTATCTATTTATTATATATATGTGTATATATATATATATATATAT
>NC_068986.1:62891896-62903520 GCF_001194135.2 Octopus bimaculoides | reverse complement strand
TCTCTCTCTCTCTCTCTCTCTCTCTCTCTCTCTATATATATATATATATATATATATATATATATATATCATTGTTTAACGTCTGCTTTCCATGCTGGCATGGGCTGGACAGTTTGATTAAGGCACCAGGCTCCAATCTGATCTGGCAAGGTTTCTACAGCTGGATGCCTTTCCTAATGCCAACCACTCCGAAAGTTCAGTGGGTACTTTTTACATGACAATGGCATGGGCGCCAGTCAGGCAGCACTAGCATTGACCACACTTGAATGGTGCTTTTTACATGCCACCGGCATGAGAGCCAGTCAGGTGGCACTGGCATCAGTCATGACTACAATTTCACTTGACTCAACAAGTCTTCTCAAGCACAGCATATTGCCTGACAATTGAAGGTTTTAAGCGACAACTACAATCTCACTTGGCTTGCCAGATCTTGTCAAGCACAGCATATCTCCAAAGGTCTCGGTCAGTTGTCATTGCCTCTGTGAGGCCCAACATTAAAAGGTTGTGCTTCACCACCTCATCCCATGTCTTCCTGGGTCTACCTCTCCCATAGGTTCCCTCCACTGTTAGGGTGTGATGCTTCTTCAAACAGCTGTCCTCCTCCATATGCAACACATGATCATACCAGCACAGTCATCTCTCTTGCACACCACATCTGATGCTTCTTAGGTCCAACTTTTCTCTCAGGACGCTTACATTCTGTTTTGTGTGCTCACTTACATTACACATCCAACGGAGCATACTAGCTTTAATTCTTTCAAGCCTACACATGTCCTCAGCAGTCATAGCCCATGTTTTACTGCTGTGTAGCATGGCTGTTCACACACATACATCATACAGTCTAACTTTCACTCTGAGCAAGAGGCCCTTTGTTACCAGCAGAAGAAGGAGCTCTCTCAGCTTTGTCCAGGCTATTCTTATTCTAGAAGCTATGCTCTCAGAGCATCCACCACGACTACTGACTTGGTCCCCTAGGTAAAGGAAACCATCAACTACTCCTAATTTTTCTCCCTGGAATGTGATGGAATTTGTTTCAGTAGCTGGTCCCAATATATATATATATATATATATATATATATATATATATATATATATATATATATATATACATACATACATACATACATACATACATACATACATACATACATACATACATACACACACATACAAAAACACAATTAGGGATAAAATCAATTAATGAACTTATCAGTGGCCAGTATGTAATAAAAACATTAATATAAATATATGATTATATAGATACAATTATAATTAAGGGCACTAAGAAATAGCACCTACACATCAGAGATAGACGTCAAAAAAACTCTAAAAACCACTTCAAATTATGCTCCATTAGCACAAGGCTGAAAGCGAGCAAATGAATAAAAGAAATTTAGTAAAATTTTGAGGTTAATTGTAGATCATCAATTTCTGGTTTAGTAATACAAATTACATTATTGTCATCAGTAGAATATACCAGAAATTCATAAATATAAATATATATATACATACCCATACAAATACATTCATATATATATACAAATATATATACGCCAAGAGAGTTAGGGGTTGAAGATCCAACCCACTAAGGGATAATATATAGCCAATATACTGTTGGGAGGGTACCCAATTATTATTACACTAGTGTTATACCAAGTGCAATAAGTGGGTATGGATAAATGGGTTTTTTTTAACCCTAAATTTATATAGCAATAAGAAAATGGAGGGGAATATGAGGTACTCATCAACTTGCAGACACTGTATTCCGTTGATTAATCTGTTTATTTTATAACCAAAATGACAAAAAAGACAATATACAGACACTTATAACGTACCATGTCATATCAACAATTAAGATTTCAAATTTAATGGACATCTAGCAATTGGAGAAGGGACAAAATCTTACAGCTGTTTCGGCCTAGTGTTGGCAAGCCCCATTCTATCTATATAACTCCAGTACACTGGAGTAATTAGTAGATGAAAATGAAGTAATGGGGGTACATGCATGAATCACTAGGCCTCTTCAGAGATTTACAAAATTCAATTCATGAATTTTGCAAAATTTACTTACAAATATAAAATAAAAATAAGAATAAAAAATAAAAATATAAAAATATAAGGCATATAAAAACATACAAAAAGTATATAAAAAACCATATAAAGAGTCATAAAAACTCATATATACATGCATATGTATGTATACATTACCATGTACAGATATACATGGATACAAAGACATAAACACATGAGTACATATATGTGTGCTCAGATGCACATACACAGATGGCTGTACATGCATACCAAAATAGTCAACAGTCACTGTTACCATATGTGAGGGGAACAGACACATATATATGTATATATTCCCCCACACGTACATACATACATACATATATGTATATATAAATACTCCCATATATACATGATCCCTGGTATGAACGTTTTTCGTTGCCTTTGGAAAGCTGTTTATATGCTAAATCTGTGGGGTATGTGCGTGTCAGTTCTGTATGTGGTGGAGGGGTCTATGTAGAATTTATTTCTTGAGTTGTTGATATAATAATAACAATAATAACAACAATATGTCAACTTTTTAAAATTGTGATGAGGTACTCTGTTATTTTTTCGTATGGAGAAGATAGGGTCCTGCTAGTAGTGGGTGTTTAGAATCATGCTGGTATTTTTTTTGCGGGGTGGTGGTAATTTTTACTGCAAAGTCCTCGCATCTAATTGGACATCTATTGTTTTAAACTATCTAGGCTTAGCTACGGTTGGATAGCCACTAACCGGTCAAAAGGGTTAGGCGTGAATATATATATATACATATACATATATATATATCCACACGTATCAATTGATTTTACCCTTAATTATGTCTGCATATATATTTATTTATTCACTCCAATCCTGATATTTACTGCAATATCATCTTGATCAAATATGCACATGGTTGAGATGAATAATTGGATTTACCTCATATATATGTCAACCACATTGTTCCACCACCACGTTACTTTGGGTCAAGAGGGGACTTTGCACCATCCACAGATCTGGTCAGTGGCTCTCAGCAGGTTGTCCCGTAGAAACCTCAAGTTGTCTTCCACATTATGTGATGTTATATCCCCTTCTATTTCGTCGAAGGCTTCGAGTAACACGTATCTAAATCTCTGTCCATTTGCAGGATCTTTAAGCTTCAAGACCCTTCTCCTCCAAGCTGGTCTACTTCTGGGCATGCATTTAGCTCTGATCCCGAAGTCGCTAACTACTAATCTGTTGAGGGGTACATTCTTTGCCTGGGAAGATTTTGTCATTTATAAGCCGCCCTCTTTCCCTATTTCTGGTGAGGATGTAGTCAATTTGTCTAGTGTGTCTGCTGGAATGGTAGGTGACTAGGTGACAGGCAGGTTTCCTGTAGTTGGTATTGCAAACCATAAAGTCATTTGCATCACAGAACTCCAACAGTCTGGTTCCCTCATTGTGGGAACCAAAGCCATAGCTTCCATGTACGCCATGGAAGCCCCCTGTATGTTGTCCAACATGTCCATTGAAATCACCAGCCACAAAGAGAAGGTCCCTGTCATTCGTCAACGCAGTAGTCTGCAATAGGGCGTCATAAAAATGGTCTTTCTGCCCATCCGGTAGCCCCGGTTGAGGGGCATAGGCTGAGATAACGATAGCTAACCTATGGTGAAGCACTAATCTAATCTTAAATACTCTGTCACATACTCTGATTACCTCGATTACCTTATCAACCCATTTCTCCGCAAGAAGTATACCCACGCCCCTGACCCCGTCAGTGTTCCCTGCCCAGAAAATCTTGTACCTCCTCTCCACCTTACTTCTTGGATGCAGTACGTCTCCGTTCAAGCTTCTCAACAATCTCACCAGAACTATCTTTCAGTGTGCCGACGTTGAGTGTGCCAACTCTGAGGGTGTGGGAGGTGTGGGCCTGTGAGACCCTGGGATGAGGGACAGCAGTGTCATGTACCTGAAAAGAAAGCTTGCATTGGCAGAATTCATAAACAAACAATAGCCTATATCCTGCATATACTACACCATTTTTATGTGCTATACGATTGATAAACCCTGGGGTGGGGTGGAGATGGCATTTGGCCCTTAGAAGTGTTCACGGGAGACAACCAAGGATAACAGAGGATAGGAACTTCCGGTGCAGATGGAGGGGGTGGGAGGGCGGTAGTACCGCGAGCCAGCAAGTTTAGGTGAGAGCATCTTCTGCACTTGTATACTATAGTAGACAAATTTAGAGAGAATGAATTAACGATGATAAACTTGAATAAAATAAATAAAATGTGACGATTAATGGATATGCATGAACTTAAGACAAACAACAAGGAAGACGAAGCTATGGGAACTATGTTTACATGGTAAAGAAATAGATAGATAATAAAGAATGAAAGGGGGGGATAGGGTTATGATCTATGCAGTAACAGGAGTACATTAACGGGGTTGAAAGGATAAAATTCTTATCTGTTCATCTTCTGAATTTCGTATTCTATCAGCAAAGGAATTGGAAATCGTGTATGGGAAGCAGAGCATTGAGCTGGTTTATATAGAGTAGGGTGGGGGAGGGGCGGAGAGTTGGCGAACTGGGTGGTAAAATCGAAGAGAGAGAGAATGAGGGGTCCAAGTTAGGTGGACAGGCAGTAAATACATCATGAGGAGAATATTCTTTGGGATTTTCGGTAACATAATTGAATGAAACAGCAAATGCTGAAATTGTGAGACAGAAGTGAAAAATATTTTGGGGATTCTGGGAAATAGAATTTAATGAAACAGCAAATGCCAGCGAGTTTAGGTGAGAGCTAAACTTCTGCATTTGTATACTATGGTAGACAAATTTAGAGAGAATGAATTAATGGTGATAAACTTGAATAAAATAAATAAAATGCGACGATTAACGGATATGCAACAGTAAAGTAATTTGTATTACTAAACCGGAAATCGGACAATCTAGAATTAACCGCAAAATTTTGCTAAATCCCTTATTCATTTGCTTGCTTTCAGCTTTGTGCTAATAGAGTGTAATTTGAAAATTCATCAGGCAAAGTGAAATTGTAGTTGTGGTCATGGTGGTGTCATGTAAACAGCACCTGTGAAATTGTAGTCATGCCCATTGCCAGTGCCATATAAATGGTGCCCAAGAAATTGGAGTCAGGCCATTGTTGGTGCCTTGTAAATGACATCCATGAATTGTAGTTCTAGTCATTGATGGTGCCATATAAATGGTACCCATGAATTGTAGTCATGGTCGTTGATGGTGCCATGTAAATGGCGCTCATGAATTGTAATCGTGGTCATTGCAAGTACCATGTAAAGGGCACCTGTGAATTGACGTGGTCATTGCTGGTGTCATGTAAATGGCACTCGTGACAGTGTCACATAAAAGCTCTCCATTAGACTCTTGAAGTGGTTGGCATTAGGAAGGGTGTCCATCCATAGAAACCATGCCAAATCAGACTGGAATCTGATGCAGCTCTCTGGTTTATCAATTCCAGTCAAACTGTCTAACCCATGTCAGCATGGAGAGTGCATGTTAAATGATGATGATGATGACATACATACATATATATATATATATATATATATATATATATATATATATATATATATATATATATATATATATATATACATGTGTATATTACACACACACGCACACACATATATATATAGGCACAGGCGTGGCTGTGTGGTAAGAAGCTCACTTCCTAACCACATGGTTCTGGGTTTAGTCCAACTATGTGGTACCTTGGGCAAGTGTTTTCTACTATAGCCTCGGGCCAACCAAAGCCTTTTGAGTGGATTTTGTAGACTGAAACTGAAAGAAGCTTGTTGTGTATGTATATATATATATAAAACAAAGAAAGAGAGGACAAATTTCAAAGGTCAGTGTTCTTAATCACTCAGTATATTTTACAACATCGGAATACTTCACAGCATACATAGGTGCACTCACATATGTATATAATATAATGTAAAAATATATAAATACATATAAATCATAAATTTTTATAGTATATAATATATATATCAGTACGCCTGTGTATGCTGTGAAGTATTCCGATGCTGTGAAATGCAGAAGTTTAGCTCTCACCTAAACTCGCTGGCATTTGCTGTTTCAGGGGCACTGGCAATGATCCCGCTTGAAAGATTTCATGTGTCGCCCGCACATGAGCCAATCCAGGGGCACCGGCAACGATCTCGCTCGAAAAAAACCTCATGTGTCACCTGCACAAGAGCCAGCCCAGGGGCACCGGCAACGTTTTACTCCATTTACTAAATTTATATATATATAGATTTCCCCATAGGTGTTCAATCGGATTTAGATCGGGACTTTGAGTTGGCCAGTCCATGGGAACAATATCCTGTGTCTCAAACCATTCATGAGTACTCAGTGCTTTATGACCAAGGCTGTTCCTGATAACATAGGAACATAGGTAGCTGAATTTATCATTCCCTGACATAGAAACATTTCTCCGGGTCCTGTGGCAGACATGCAGGTCCACATTATGATAGAACCACTCCCATATTTTATGGTTGGTACCAGACATTCAGCCTTAAATATTTCCACAACTCTGCGATGCACAAAAGTTACACCAGATGTACTAAAAACCTGAAAAATAATATCAGTTTTATGTTGGATACTTTTTTATATATATTTTGAGCAACAAACCAGTTACATAAAGTTTATATGTTGATTACCTCATAGTTACTTTCATCAGACCATATGACTATTGACCATTGCTCACTGGTCCAATTTGTGTAGCTTTTGGCCCATTGAAGACGTTTTTCCATATTCGCTTCAAAAACCCATGGTTTCTTCCTAGCTTTACACCCTTTCAGACCGTACTCTACAAGTCTTCTAATGGTTCTGGTTGATATTTGTAAAGTACTCACCTTGTTGAAGTCTGCACAGAGCTCCAACAATGTTTTCCTTCTGTTTCTGAGTGACTAACAGATAATGGATCTGTCATCATGAGGTGATGTAACTTTTTTCTGCTTGTTCTTTGTATTGTCTTCACATCTTTTGTCTCTCTGAAGTGCTTGAGAGTCGTTTGCACCACACATCAAGAACATTTCATCTTCTGAGCAATTTGCCTTTGAGACATTCCATCTTCATGATGAGCTACGATTTGACCTTGCTTACACTCACTCAACTCCCTTGTTTTAGGCATTTTACTGTTTATTAATTGTATCTACAATGTATTTTAGCATAAAACGCTGAAATAATCAAGGAAACAAGTTAATTTTGGACGTTGGTCTTACTCATAATTGGTTGCATATGTACAGTACAGTATAAAACCGGTAATTGATGCTAAAGGAGGGTCAACCAGATATTAAAACTAATGTATATTGTGAAATATACTATAATCTACCATGTGCACGGGTTTCATTAACACTGAGATAGCAGAACCCCAAAACATTGGGGTGGCCTAATACTTTTGGCCAAGGCTGTATATACATGTAAGGTATAAGTTAGAGGTATTAAGCCCACTAAGAAATAGAAGTATCCGGAGGCACTTCTGGTAATCACCTCAGTAAGTATGGTCCTTGGTATAAGGTATACAGCAGCAGGTAATTTAAGAGGTAAACTGTGGTTTAATGTATATATAGATTATAAGAAAATGGAGGAAAAACAACAAATAAAAGTGTATCTGTTGTGCTAAAAAGCCATTATTTAATTAATTAAGCAAGGTGAGAGTAAGAGGAGGTTTACAGCTGTTTCTGTGTACCAAATGGTAGACATCATCAGAACGAAGAAGGCAGAGATAGACAAAGAGGGGAATAGAGCGAAAGATAGACGGAGAAATCAGAAAAAAAAAAGTCCAATGATTTGAAAGTCTTACATTTTAGTTGTGTTCAAAGTTCATTAAGTTCGTTGTGAGATAGTTGAAGAATAGAGGATGGTTGAATCTGAAGTCTCGTAGTTAGTTATTAGCATGACTTCCACATGTCTGCGTGTTTAGCTTGTTGACCGGTGGTGTAATCTGAGGGAGTTATCCTTAATTATGGATAGCCAGTGTGGTTAATAGGAGCTAAGTGTCACTAACTTATAGGTTGTGGGTAATTTGTATATTTGCAGAGGAAGCTGAAAATGAGGGTAAAATTTATATCTAGTAAGAGTGTGATTAAGCACATAAATACAAAGTATCGGAATAATATTTATGCCTGAGGAGGGCAATGAAAAGGTAAAGAAAAAGATAGAGGAGGAAATTAATGTGTAAAAGAGTTGGTAGTTCTCAACAGGAAAGAATTATAGGGAGAAGGTAGGCTAGCGTAGAAAGTAGCTTTGGTGTATTAGTTATTTGTTGATAATGTGTGTTGGGGTAGGGTTGTGTAAGACATGTATTTTACTTATTTATAATGTGGGTTGGATATGTGTAAGCTACTTAGGTTAGGGAAGATTAAAGGGAGGTAATAGGCTGATAATTAGGTCTGCAAATAATGTTTAAGCTACAAGATAGTAGTGTTTACAGGAATGAGTGCGTTTAACGAAACTTAGAGAATACGAATCTGCCTTTATGCAGACAAAAAATATTATTTTCATATTTCTATATATATACATGTATCATCATCATCATCATCGTTTAAGGTCTGCTTTCCTTGCTAACATGGGTTGGACGATTTGACTGAGGACTGGCAAGCCAGAAGGCTGCACCAGGCTCCAATCTGATCTGGTAGAGTTTCTACAGCTGGATGCCCTTCCAAATGCCAACCACTCCAAGAGTGTAATGGGTGCTTTTACGTGCCACCGGCACGAGGGCCAGTCACACAGTACTGGCAACGGCCACGCTCAAAAAGGTGTTTTTTACATGCCACCTGCACGGGAGCCAGTCCAGCGGTACTGGCAACGACCTCGCTCAAATGATTTTCTAACATACCACCAGCACAAGTGCTAGAAGGCAACGCTGGTAATGATTACGCTCAAATGGTGCTATTTACAGGCCACTAGCACAGAAGCCAGACAGCTGCTCTGGCAATGAACACACGCGACAGTGCTGTTAGTGCTCCACTGGTGTGGTGTCAGTCATCAAGTATGGTTCAATTACGATTCCACTTGCCCCAACAGGTCTTTGCAAGCAGAGTTTAGTGTCCAATGAAGGAGATGTTGGCATGGGTGCCAGTCATCAAATTCAGTTCGATTTCAATTTCAGATTTCAAATTTCAAATTCCAAAATCACTTGCCTCAACAGGTCTTCGCAAGCAGGATTTTTAGTGTCCAATGGAGTAAAGATATGGATTAGTGAGCTGGCTACACTTCTGGCAGAGATCATAGATTATATTCTCACTTGCCTTGCTGGGTCTTCTCACGTATTGCATATTTTCAAAGGTCCCGGTCACTGGTCATTGCCTCAGTGAGGCCTAAAGTTTGAAGGTCGGGCTTCACCACCTCATCCTGGGTCTACCTCTTCCACAGGTTCCCTCGACTGCTAGGGTGTGGCACTTTTTCACACAGCTATCCTTATCCATTCTTGCCACATATCCATACCAGTACAATCGTCTCTCTTGTACACCACAACTTATGCTTCTTAGGTCTAACTTTTCTCTCAAGGTACTTACACTCTGTCAAGTATGCACACTTACCTTACACATACATTGGAGCATACTGGCTTCGTTTCTTGCAAGCTTACGCATGTCCTCAGCAGTCACAGCCCATGTTTCACTGCCATGTAGCATGGCTGTTCGTACGCATGCGTCATACAGTCTGCCTTTTACTCTGAAAGGCCTTTGTCACCAGCAGAGGTAAGAGCTCTCTAAACTTTGCCCAGGCTATTCTTATTCTAGCAGCTACACTTTCAGTGCACCCTCTTCCGTTACAAACTTGGTCACCTAGACAGTGGAAGCTATCAACTACTTCTAGTTTTTCACCTGGAGTGTGGTAAAGGTTGTTTTCTGCACATTCTCAGTGTTTATTGCTCCTGAGCATTTGCCACATACAAAAAGTATCTTGCTAGTTTTCTACAGATCGAGCAGGAGTCATCTACCTGGAAGGGTCTGTGTTTTGTCTACCTTCCTACTTATTAGGAGTTTGGTTTTAGCTAGGTTGACTCTAAGGCCCTTCGATTCCAGTCCTTGCTTCCACACCTGAAACTTCTCTAGTTCTGATAATGATTCAGCAATTAGTGCAA
Organism: Octopus bimaculoides; assembly: GCF_001194135.2. Taxonomy (NCBI): domain Eukaryota; kingdom Metazoa; phylum Mollusca; class Cephalopoda; order Octopoda; family Octopodidae; genus Octopus; species Octopus bimaculoides. The sequence goes on along the minus strand of NC_068986.1, from coordinate 62,893,372 downwards.
GGTCATCAGCATAGAGGAGCTCCCAGGGGCATCCTGTCTTGAATTCCTCTGTTATAGCCTGGAGGACTATGATAAATAGGAGGGGGCTGAGGACAGAACCTTGGTGGACCCCTACCTCCACCTGGAATTCTTTGTTGTACTCATTGCCAACCCTCACCTTACTGACAGCGTCTCTGTACATGGCTCACACAGCTCTCACTAACCATTCTTCTATCCCTAGTTTCCTCACTGACCACCACATAAGGGAGCGGGGGACCCTGTCAAGGAATTTCTCCATGTCAACAAAAGCCAGGTACAGAGGTTCATCTTTGGCTAGGTATTTCTCCTGCAGCTGTCTTACCAGAAATATAGCATCAGTGGTGCTTTTTCCTGGAACGAACCCAAACTGCATCTCATCTAAACTGACTCTCTCCCTAATTTGTTGGGCTATGACCCTCTCCGTGACCTTCATCACCTGGTCCAACAACTTGATACCTCTGTAATTGTTTGTGTCTAGAGCGTCACCTTTACCTTTGTAGCAGTTGACTATGGTGCTGCTACACCAGTCATTGTGTATAACGCCTTCGTGTATCACCTGATTAACTATGCAGGTCATTAGGCTATAGCTGACACTGCCAGATATTTTGAGCATCTCTGCAGTGCTTCCTGATGGGCCAGGGGCTTTCCCTGTCTTCATACTCTTGATCGCTTTATCTACTAAGGTACTGTCAATTAGGATGGCTGGTCCCTCTGTTGGGTCGATATGCGGCAGACTCTCTTTCTCCCATTCATTCTCTTTATTGAGCAGCCTTTCATAGTGGCATATCTAGACCTCTCTCTTTGCAGCCATGTTTAGTGCAAGTGAGCCATCATCCAAGTGGACACATTTCTCACCTATGACATCATGATTCTCTCTCACACACTGTCTTGCAACACAAAATACTTCAAGTCTTTGGTCCTCATGGCGCAGAACATTGGCAAATCTTTTCTTATCTGCTTCCCCTCTGGCTAAGTAAACCTGTCTCCTAGCTTCCCTTCTGGCAGTCTGATACAATTCTCTGCTACCTCCGTTCTTCCAGTCCTTCAAAGCCTGTATCTTTTGTCTAATAGCCCTGTCAACCAAATTGTTCCACCACCATGTTACTTTGGGTCGAGAGGGGACTTTACACCAGCCACAGATCTGGTTGGTGTCTCTCAGCAGGTTGTCCTGTAGAAACCTCCAATTGTCTTCTACGTTGTGTGATGCTATATCCCCTTCTATTTCGTCAAATGTTTTGAGTAATATGTCTCTAAATCTTTGTCCATTTGCAGGATCTTTAAGCTTCCAAACCCTTCTCCTCCAAGCTGGTCTACTTCTGGGCATCCATTTTGCCTTGATCCTGAAGTCGCTAACTACTAACCTGTATTGAGGGGTACATTCTTCGCCAGGGAAGGTTTTGGCATTTATAAGCCGCCCTCTTTCCCTATTTCTGGCGAGGATGTAGTCGATTTAGCTAG
>NC_068986.1:62885457-62891886 GCF_001194135.2 Octopus bimaculoides | reverse complement strand
GAAGGTTTTGGCATTTATAAGCCGCCCTCTTTCCCTATTTCTGGCGAGGATGTAGTCGATTTAGCTAGTGTGTCTGCTGGAACGGTAGGTGACTAGGTGACAGGCAGGTTTCCTGAAGTTGGTATTGCAAACCATAAGATCGTTTGCATCACAGAACTCCAGCAGTCTGGTTCCCTCCTCATTGTGGGAACCGAAGCCGAAGCCTCCATGTACGCCATGGAAGCCCCCTGCATGTCGTCCAACATGACCATTGAAATCACCAGCCACAATGATGAAACATTGCAGTGGGACCATTTAATCCATTTGTTTGTCTTTCTATTATTATATCACACTATGCTAAAAGTTCTCCTCTATTTTAGATACCCTTGGATTTGTGGATTACCAAACACCAGTGAACTTCCTTTCATTGATGAACTGTTCACTAACAGAATAGATTATTTATCTGTTGTGATGCTATCTAGTCATCAAGTGTGGTCTGCTTCACTTTGCTGTGCCTCAATCTTTAAACAGATCATTGTGTGTGTGTGCGCACGTGCATGTGTGCATGCATGCGTATGTACATGTGTGTGTATGTATGTATGGTTGCATGTGTATGTGGGGAGCTGTTTGTGTTTCCTTGTCTTGACATGTGATAGTTTTTAGTGTCACTATCATCCAGTGTCATCTATTACAGTTTTCCACGAAAATATGCCCAGTCAGGTAGAAATATTACCTTGCTTGGAAACAAGCAAGGGTTGGTGGTAGAAAGGCACCCAGCTGTAGAAAATCTGCCTGAATGAATTTCCATTAGGTCCATGCAAGCATGGAAGTGAGACTGTTAAAACAATGATGATGATGATGACAATTATGATGATCGTGGTGGTGATGATGATGATATCATATCAGCTTCCCTTCACTACAGATGACTAGCTTTGTATCATTACTGTTGTTGTTTACTCTGATTGAGCTGGCCAATGATCAAACGTAGTCCAGCAGTGACATCCTGATTTATGTTCAGATAAAATATATTTGGTGTTATATTATCCAATTTTGTTTAAGATGGTAGGGTGTGGGTTTTGAGATATTTAGTTGTTATTTCTAATAGAGCAAGTGATTTGGTTTGTTGCTATTTTGTTTTTGTTATTGTCTTTATTGTTGATAGAAAAGGAGAGACAGGCCTCATTTAGAAACGATGCACCAAAACTTTTCTCTTTGTCTGAAATATCAGAATCTTCTCACAATAATATACCAATATAAGAAGTGTTGCATGCCAAATGTTTACCTGTCCCCTCTCTCTTGAACTTGATTAAACAAACCAATGATCAAAGGCGTTCCAGACATGATCCCACCATCATCTTATCAAACAATTTATTTAGGAATGTGTACATTACTCAATATGTTCTTATTCTTTTTGTAAGCATGTGTGATTTGAGGGAGATTTGACAACTATTTCTAGCACATTGAGTGACTCCTATCCAGTTGTCATTGCTGCTGCTGCAGATGATGACGGTGAGGAGGGGTTTTGTGATAGGGAGGGGGATGTTGTGGTGATGGTGGGTACTGTGGTGCTAACATTTGCAGTGGTAACAACAATTGTAGTAATGACAGTGGTTGTGGTGGTGTTGAATATGATGGTGAAGGTGGTAGTACTACAACTGCTATTATTGCTGCAGTTGCCATTGCTGTTTTTGTTACTTTTTGTTGTTGCTGTTCTCATATGTCTGCACCAAAAACACCAAGTTGTAAGAACTACACTCTGGATGTTATTGCTGCTACTGATGATGATGGTGGTGGTGGTGGTGGTGGTGGTGGTGATGGCGATGATGATGATGATGGCAAAAATGGTGATAGTGATGGTGGTAGTGGTAATGGTGGTTCTTGTGTTGTCAGTTGCAGCAGCAGTTGCTGCTGTATTTATCACTGTTGCCATATGTTTAAATCAAAGATCTAACAGCTTCTGAAAGTTCCAACTGAACATTAATCACTGAATTGTATGTTTTCATTCTATCTGTCCCTTCCCCAACCTACACTCTTGGTTTACTTGAATGACTCTTTTTACTTTAGCTACAAACCGTGGAACTGTACATCTGTTTTTATTGCAATTTTGGAATGTGAAACGGTCATTAACAGCCAATAACAAGGACTGAAGTAAATAGCCAGTGAGAGGAAGAAAAGAAGGAGGAGAAAGAAAAGAAGGAGGGGAAAGAAAAAAGGAGGAGAAAGAAATAATGCAAAAAGAGAGGAAAAGAAGAAAAGCAAAACAAAAGATCCATCGTTAGGATTTATAGTAGAGAGATTAAAGATGGCAAGCGCTGAGATAGACAAGCATTGAGGCAAGGTTAGAGGTTGGTTACAGTGTAGCTTCTGCTACTAGTCAAGTGGAACGGTGAATCATTCTGAGACTGTAGTAAAAATTTGGTGATGGCAGTGGCAATGTTTGAGTCATCAAAACTGAAGACCATTTAGTTAGAATGACATCAAAAAGAATTAAGTTTCGATTGCAGTATGAATGTGAAATGGAAGTGAAGCAAAACAGATGCACTTTATCAGTGTAAGGACTAGGAGAATAAAGTGATTAGAATTTTCAGGAAACAGATGGTTTTCACTCTTTCAGTGATCAAATTCCTATGATGGGTGTGTAAGTTTGCAGTAAGATTGCATTTATAACTTGATAGCAAAGGCACTTTGGTTACAACCCCCCCCCAAACCCCAGAAGCATGAATGTCTCAATTTTCCCATTTCTATTTCCATGTAAATTATAATTATCACAGTTATGTACAAACTTACTTGAGCCAGCAAGGGAGTCTATATTTGGCTACTTACTCTACTAGAAATAGCCACCAAATCTCTCTCAAATCAGAACTTATTACATTAAAAAGGAGGCAGAAAATACATTGGCTAATGTGGTCCTGGATGCATACTGCCTAAAGATACAGGATAGTCATAGCTGAAACAGGCCTGCTCTGTAAGGCCGGACCTGGAGTGAAACATAATATTAGCAAATTATATTAGATATGAAAGCCCTAAATGATTGAGTCAATAGTGTGTTGGTCTACAAGCTGAAGAGTTGGTGACTCATATCACAATAAACTCATAGTCAAGTAACACAACACTTAACTTTTGTTGGTTCTGGTCACTGAACTGTAAATACTAAACTGTAAATGTGATTGTAAATTGTTACCATGGCATATGTTATAGCTCACTATTGTAAGCAGTGGGAGCATTGTAATTCAGTAATGATTTTTTTAGCTTATGATGCTGGGCACAGCCTCCTCTGGACCTTGAGAAAAAAAGCAACAAAAAGTGGCTCAAGGAGTCAAACTGAAAGTCCATTGCTCAGCCTTGCCAGAAGATCTGGATTCTGGTTCTGAATGTGAGTTCTACATAATAGTAGGCATTTAACATTCTGTTCTGTGTTTAAAACCACATATGCAGATAAAAGAATCCTGATCTTCAACTTCCAACACCCAACAATAAAAGACTAAATGACTGATGTTTGACTAAATAGAAATTTATAGTAATTAACAAGTTAGTACAGTTTGTCACTAATTAGTTACATTACTAGACTATTAGTTTTTAATTAGAAAATCTACAAGTTACTAATTAGAAAACCAGGTTATTAGTTACTAATTAGTATGTCAGGCTATTAGTTGCTAACTATAGTATAGTGTACTACTACTAAATAATTTGTTACTATACAAAACTATTTGTTACTTAATTATTACTTACTAGCTAGTCAGTATACCAGATGATAAGTTACTAATTAGTTACTAATTTGTTTAGTGGTGATGATAGAGGCTGGATGCATAACTCACCTCTAACCTGAAACTTAGCAAAAGCATCATCTGATACTCACCCCTACTGCTTCAACACCTTCTCACTTATCTATCACTCTTTCCCTACCCACTTTCTACACCTTGCCTATATGACATCCTTTTGTCATAGAGAAAAGGTGACACTCACTTTTTCCCTCAAGCTGCTCTTCAATTCCTTAACACTTTTGCATTTTGTAATCCTTTACCCTTTCCCCATTCACCCTCTTCTCACTCTCTATCCCTACACCTTTATCAGATCTTTGTGGTTTTCATCACTGTTTACAATTTTGTTCCAAATGTTTTCAAATTTGGTATAGAGATTAAGTTTGGTAAACTGATTATGAAAATGAAATTCATTTTTCCTATAAATCCATAATTAAAAAGTTATTGGCCTTTAAAATTTACAAAATTTGGGTATTTTAGCCAATCAGTAGCAAGTATTTTAAACGTTACCACGGTGAAGAAGTCTGTTTCTATAGTAACCAAAGCAAAAAAGCACCGCATGTTCCATAGTTCATTGAGAATAGTTCTGTTTCCATAGTAACCAAAGATGCTGAACATGCACACAAGGAGTGTAACCACTACTTGTTCTATTATTATTTTTTCATAAAAAGATGGGACTCACACTTAACAAATTGAAAGTACCTGGGCATGGTTGACTGTTATATTTGTGAATTTATGTGGAGGAGATACAAGAAAGATTTATTTTATAAAATCCTACAGTGTATTGCAAACATTTTTCTTGAATTTTTTTAACTGTTTTTAAAATGTTTTGACTGTTATTTCTAGCAACTCCTGTTGGTTGTTCGTAGCTTTTAAATATTTAATTTGCTCGCATAGCTAGTTTAATGTTTTGACATACTGATGTCACCCACCCCCCATCCCTTTATGCAAGAGGCAGTGAATGAGCTGTTTTTTTCTGATTGGCAGAAAATTCTGAAAATTATCAAACTTTGAACACCTGTAACATTTTTGCAAACTTTTTCTGGAATAAATGAATAACAAATTCGGATTCAGTGGCAAAAACTACATCTATATAATGCATTAAAAGAATTTTTTAAAGATAATTGTAAACAATGATGAAAACCACAAAGATCCTCTTTATCTACAAAATTGCCGACTTTGTGTAAAAATTTGAAATCAATTTCAAAGGTTGAGTCCAAACAGCAGAAACAAGTTACTTAGGATAAACCAATGAGGTTTATCCTTAGTACACAGTTGCTCAGCCTGCTTGAAATAGCAACCAAACTACCCTAGCATTTTGAATAAGGAGGGACATGTCAGGGAATGTAGTCCCCAGTATGCAAAAAGACAGGATAGACATAGCTTTTTATCATGTCTCTTAATGAAGGATTAAATAATAACAACACCTTACTGCTGTAATTAGGATAATATTGAAAGTGACTGGTATTTCATTAGTTTCAAAAGTTCAGTTCCTCCTATGGGTCTGGGAAAAGCTACTCTAATGTTCAGGCTCAGTCCAGGAACATCCAATTCTTTTAATTCCCCTTAGTATTAACTCTGAATTGTGATTTTGATTACTGGGGAAGGTTTAGGGGATAAACTTCAAAATCCAGCTCAGAACTAGAGTCTCTAAGATAGAACTGGACTGTTCACTGTGTTCTACCTACTCCTGCAATCACTTACCCTTCTTTTGGACCATACCAATATTGTGGAGAAGCAGGGCTGCTTCATAGGCAACACAACACATCTCGTCTTCCATACCACACTCACCAAACCAAAGAAAACATTCTAAGATGCAACTCTGTTTATAGGAGGTTGAGTAACTATGTAGAGGTTCCTTCATTTCTGACAATACATCTTTATCTTTTAGTTGTTTCAGTAATTTGACTGTGGCCATGCTGGGGCACCACCTCGAAGGCTGTTTTGGTCAAACAAATTGACACTAGGATTTATTTATTGTTTAAAACCTAATATTTATTCTATCGGTCTCTTTTGCCAAACGTCTAAGTTATTGGGGCAAAATCACACCAATACTGGTTGTGTGGGACAAAGATACACACACACACACACACACACATTTATATATACAATGTGGCATTCTTTCAATTTCCATCCACCAAATCCATTCACAAGACTTTGGTCGGTCAGAGGCTATAATAGAAAATACTTGTCCATGATGCCATGCAGTGGGACTGAACCCAGAACACAGTGGTTCGAAAGCAAGCTTCTCACCACACAGCCATATATATTTGAAACTCCGAGTATTATAATGACAACTTTTTACTGTTTGTTCTAAATCATAACACACACACACACACACATATATGTGCACAGAGTGTTAGGTGTGGTGTACAGAAATTGAATATTGAGTAAAAAAGTCGTCAGAATTTTGGAATAATATTTATTCTATTAGTGCTTCTCAAACTTGTCAAATAAAATTTTATGAATGTACAAACAGCTTGTTCATTTTATATAAAACAGATGTTTTTTGGGGGTTTTGTTTAGAAGAGAACATTGTTTTTGTTTTCTTAGGTTAGGTTCCATGACAATGGAGATGGATAGATAGAAAGAAAGAAAGAATAATAGCTAGCTAGATAGATAGATAGATAGATAGTCAGACAGATAGGTAGAGAGAGAGAGAGAGAGAGAGAGAGAGAGAGAGAGAGAGAGA
>NC_068986.1:62881595-62885408 GCF_001194135.2 Octopus bimaculoides | reverse complement strand
AAAAAAACAAAAAACAAAAAAAAAAACAGATGCAGAGGTTGGGGGGTTGGCCATCACTGAAAGTCATTTTGCTTTCTTTCTCTCTTCCCCTTTTTCCTTCTTTTTTCGCCCTCTTTCTTTTTCTCCTCTGAGTTATATTTAGAATACAAAATGTACTGTCTCCCCTACCAAACATTCAATTTTGGAGGGAATTTTTTGATGAAATGTAGTTCTCCATGAAAAAACATTAGTATAATATTTGCAAATTAACAATCTAAAAAATAGATAAATTAATTAAATAAAATTAAAAGGGGTAAAGGTGGTGCATTATACGAATAATTTTAGAGGTATCAAGTTGTTGAATCAGATAATGAAAGTCACGGAGAGGGTCATAGCCCAACTAATTAGGGAGAGAGTCAGTCTAGATGAGATGCAGTTTTGGTTTGTGCCAGGGAAAAGCACCACTGATGCTATATTTCTGGTAAGACAGCTGCAGGAGAAATACCTACGTACAGATAAACCTCTGTAACTGTCTTTTGGTGACATGGAGAAAGCCTTTGACAGGGTCTCCAACCCCTTATCTGGTGGTCAATGTAGAAATTAAGGATAGATGAGTGGTTCGTGAGAGCTGTACAAGGATGTTTGTCAGTAAGGTGAGGGTGGGCAACGAGTACAATCAAGAATTCCGAGTAGGGATAGGGGTCCACCAAGGATCAGTCCTCAGCCCCATCTTATTTATCATAGTCCTCCAGGAAATATTAGAGGAATTTCAAGACAGGTTGTCCCTGGGAGCTCCTCTATGCTGATGACCTTGCTCTAATAGCTGAGTCACTATCAGAACTAGAAGAGAAGTTTCAGGTGTGAAAGCAAGCTCTAGAATCAAAGGGCCTTCAAGTCAATCTAGCAAAAACCGAAGACTTAACAAGTAGGAAGGCAGACAAACCCCAAATCCCTTCAAGTAGATAGCCCTGCTCGATCTGTAGAAAAGGCATAGGTAGAAACTCCATAAGATGTACCTGGTGTAAGCTATAGACACATAAGAGGTGCAATATCAAAGGAAGGCTAACTGTAAAATTGTTTGTATCTCTGGCAAATGCTCAAGGGCAATAAACACTAAGAATGTGCAGAAAACGGCTTCCATCACATCCCAGGGGGAAAAACTACAAGTAGTTTATAGTTTCTGTTACCTAGGTGACCAAGTCAGTTGTGGGAGTGGATATTCTGAGAGTGTAGCCGCTAGAATAAGAAAAACCTGGGGAAAGTTCAGAGAGCTTCTACCTCTGCTGGTAACAAAAGGCCTCTCACTCAGAGTGAAAAGTAGACTGTATGACGCATATGTGTGAACAGCCATGCTACATAGCAGGGAAACATGGGCTGTGACTGCTGAGGACATGCGCAAGCTTGCAAGGAATGACGCTAGTATGCTCCGCTAGATGTGTAATGTCAGTGTGCATAGATGACAGAGTGTAAGTGCCCTGAGAGAAAAGTTGGACATAAGAAGCATAAGATGCGGTGCACAAGAGAGATGATTGTGCTGGTAGAGTCATGTGTTGTATATGGATGAAGACAGCTGTGTGATGAAGTGTCACACTCTAGCAGTAGAGGGAACTTGTGGAAGAGGTAGACCCAGGAAAACCTGAGATGACGTGGTGAAGCACAACCTTCAAACGTTGGACCTCACTGAGGCAATGACAAGTGACCGAGACCTTTGGAGATATGCTGTGTGGCATGTAAAAAGCACCATTCAAGCATGGCTGATACCAGTAGCACCTGGCTGGCCCTCATGTCAGTGGCACGTAAAAAACACCCACTACACTCTCAGAGTGGTTGGCGTTAGGAAGAGCATGCAGCTGTAGAAACATTGCCAGATCAGATTGGAGCCTGTGCAGCCTTCTGGCTTGCCAACCCTCAGTCAAACCGTCCAATCCATGCCAGCATGGAGAGCGGACGTTAAATGACAACAATGATGATGATGATGATGATATATATATATATATAGTATATATATATAGTATATATATATGTGTGTGTGTGTGTGTGTGTGTGTATATACAGGTGCAGGAGTGGTTGTGTGGTAGGAAGCTTGCTTCCCAATCACTTGGGCCTACGAAAACCTTGTGAGTGGATTCGGTAGACGGAAACTGAAAGAAGCCCGTCGTATATATGTGTGTGTGTGTGTGTAAATTATTTGCATTATTTACATTTGATGGATGTCTGTCCTTATCTTGTTTGTTGTCAACACAACGTTTCGACTGATATACCTTCCAGCCTTCTTCAGGTGTCTTGGGAAAATTTCAAACTCGGAATCTTGGGGTTAGTAGCCCACGCTCTTAACCACTACGCCATATGCCCAGGTTTGAAATTTCCCCAAGACACCTGATGAAAGCTGGAGGGTATATCTGTTGAAATGTTGTGTTAACAACAAACAAGATGAGGACAAATATCTGTCAAATGTAAATAATGTAAATAATGTAATGATTCCTCATCTCTTAAATATAGAAGTGTAATATATATATATATATGTATATGTATGTATTTATGTGTCTGTGTTTGTCCCCCTCCCCCCATCGCTTGACAACCGATATTGTTGTGTTTATGTCCCCGTAACTTAGCAGTTCGGCTAGAGAGACCAATAGAATAAGTATTAGGCTTACAAAGAATAAGTCCTGGGGTCAGTTTCTTCGACTAAAGTTGGTGCTCCAGCATGGCCACAGTCAAATAACTGAAACAAAGAAAATAAAAGAATATAAATATATATATATATATATATATATATATATATATATATATATAGAGAGAGAGAGAGAGAGAGAGATGGAGAGAGAGAAACAGACAGACAGACAGATATCAACAGGATAGAATTACTAGCTCAAGCCTTCCTGGTCCAAACACATTCACTACCCCCACCACCCCTGTCACCACTATCATTGCTATACCGTGTCTGTTTTGTTACCCTCATAAATCAGAATTTTTATATTTGAACTTGTATCATCTAGTCCAATACTGTGTAGGTTGCTGCAATGTTGATACCAAATGGTGTTTCTTTCCGGAATATTTTTTTCACAGCATATTTGAAACATTTCCTTTGGTCTCTTTGAAATCAACAAGAATGATGAAATTGCTTTCAGCAAAGTGAATATTGATTTGATTTCTTCACACAACTTAAACCATGATCATGCTGTGTGTTTTGTGAGGCAAAACATAGGTCAGCCTGACCTTTTATCCCTTTAGTTTTAATAACCTATTCAAGTTCTAATTTGGGTTCCTGGTTGTAGCTATTTCACTTCACTTATGATGATATCCTACAGAAAAGCACTAACATCAAACAATCTCATTCCTTTTCCATAAATAAATTTGAAACCTTTAACTTTCTTCCGTAAGAAAAGTCATTATCAGACATTATCATCATCAGTTTATTGTGTATTTTGCCAAGCTTGCTCAGGCTGGGCAGCTCTGTAGTATGATGTATCACTACTCCTCATGGTCATCCTATGTCATCACCTCAGAGTTGCTAATACTTTCAGACCAGACTTTTTCATTCCCTTCTACACAATCTTTGGTTTTCTTCCCTTTAGTTTTCACCACAGTGTCTTCACCCAATATGTACTGTTCATTCATATTACATGTTCCTGTCAACTATCCTGAACATATCTCCGAAGGCTTTAATGTCATCAGAACACTTGTACCAGAAATGCTTAAAAGAAAGCACCTTTTCAGTCTTGGCAAACTAACAACTTTGTTAATGAGTGTTGTACTGTTGAGTGTTTTGCATTGTTATAGCTAACTGACAAGTGTGTGTGTGTGTGTGTGTGTGTGTGTGTGTGTGTGTGTGTG
>NC_068986.1:62878273-62881585 GCF_001194135.2 Octopus bimaculoides | reverse complement strand
GTGTGTGTGTGTGTGTGTGTGTGTGTGTGTGTGTGTGTGTTCATGTATAAAACGATACAGGTGTTAGATACATGTAAATACTAGGTAGTGATGGGAAAAATACAAATTCACAACCTGAATTCAAATGGATTTTCTTTTTCACTTGCTTAACTGATAAACAAGCTATCAGGTAAATATGCTGTTCAATGAATGTGTTGCCAGGTGAGTATGTTACCAAATAAACATGTTACCAAATAAGCATATTACAAGATGAACATATTGCCAAGTGAACATATTACCATGTGACTATATTATACAATGAACAGATCAGTATGTTACTTGGTAAACACGTTAGCAGATGAACATGTTTCCCAGTGAAAAGATTACCAAGTGAACAAGTTACCAGGCAGACATTTTACTGAGTGGATATGTCACTAGGTGAACATGTTATAATATGAATATATTTATAGATGAAAGTCTTACCAGGTAAGCATATTACCATGTGTGTATTTTGCCAGAATGTATGCATGGTTTTATTCCTATCAATATTTGTGTTGCTTCTTTTCATTCTCAAATCGTTGTTTGGAAATCTTCAATATTGCTTATATCAAAATTCTTACAGTAAATTGTAATTTGGATATAGAAAAAAAGATATATACAAAAATATAAAAATACCTCATAAAGCTTATGGGGGTAACACATTAAGTTAGGTACATGTGTTGTTTAACCTCAGATATAAAAAACAGATAAACTTTATCTTCATTCAGTAATGGGATTGACTGATGATTTTACATGCTAGGCTTTTACCCAGTGAAGAATGTACCACTCAATATAGTCTGTAGATTAGAGTTAAATATAAGACTAAAAGACAAAAAATATTCTGGAGAGGAAAGGTGTGAAAACAGAAACCTCTTTTTGTTCAAGTCTATTATAGATGGCATATGTTATGAAGAGGGGGAGATAGAGACCTGTAACATTAACAAATGAGAGTTTTCACAAAAGAACCCGCTGAAAGCCACAGATAGATCTGTAGCTGGAGCGAGGTTCCAGTTAGAGGAAAGGTAACATGAAAGTAAAGTACAACAGTGGATAAAGCCATAAAAGCAAAAAGATTGACCTCAAAAGAATGGAAGAAAGAAAACAGCAAAAAGCAACATGATGTTGCTAGAAGAGAAGTAATTTTACACATGTGTCAGTGTTCTTCATTGAAAAATCAGAGGTGTGTGGTATTCTGGATTACAAAATAGAGTATCAGTGTGAATCAAGATTTTGTTGAGGAAAAGTGAGATCAAAATGATAACAGTGCACATACCTTCACTGATGGTGAGAAGAAAGAGACTTAGAAATCATTGAAAGTAGAAAATGTATGGAAGAAAGAGGATCTACTCAAAGCAAATCCAACAGAGGGACTTGTTACTAAGGGAGACTGTCATATGGTTGTATCCAAGTCAAATGGAACTTGTACCCAAATGTTAGGAGCAGTCTTAAACATATCTTGGAGAACTCATTCCACCAAGAATCAGCTGTATGGGGATCTCCCGCCTATTTCTACCATCGTAAGACTAGCAAAAACTAAAGTTTTATTAAAAGAAGACAGTAATTTGCAGCCATCAGGAAAGCAGCCATGTCTAATATGACATTTTCTTCCAGTGAGGGTCATCTGGTTTTACCTAATAGATCCATAGGGTTATGTTATTACATACACCTACAGCATCACAGATCTTTATTACATATGAATGTGAATACAACATAAGCTATGGTGCACCTAAAACACCTATCAAGATAAAACTAATACATAACTCCTTTCATTTAATTTGTTTATTCTATACTCTGTATTTTGTATTTTATGTAAATATACAAAATTAAGCCAACTTATGTCTATCTGTCATTATAAATACACACACACACACACACACACACACACACACAGGTATAAAAGAAGATACAGAAAGCAGTGATAAGTCAAGTAAAGAAAAACAATAATGATAACCAAAAGTACATGCATAGTTTTCAGCATAAAACACATGAACAACAAAAGAGTTATAAAGAAAAAAAGGGTGAACAGACATATAAGAAGCAATGTTGGCAAATTTTAGGAAACATAGAATCTGTGATGGATACAGTGTCCTGACAGCTAGCAACCAATGTAGGTACCGTATTTTATGCATCAACAATTCATTGTCATCATTTTATATAAATGCGTGCATGTGTATATATATACACATACAAATGTATACACATATATATAATATATATTTATATATACAGATATATACAAATATACATATGTATAAACATGCACATATGGATATGTGCATATCCCTATGTATATATTTTTCTTTCATTTTCATAACAGCATGAAATATTTCTTATCTTGTTCTTCCATCTTAATCTCTTCTTACTGGAAGTTTCAGGCCTCTTCCGGAAAGGGCAAGACTTCATAACTTCAAGTATTTTGTAGTATGTTATTTTCTTTATCCAAATCATTTAACTAACAATAATAAGAAATTTCCCATGAATTTTAGTAATATATCATCATCATTGTCGTTTAACGTCCGCTTCTATGCTGGCATGGGTCGGACAGTTTGACTGAGGACTGGCGAGCCAGAAGGCTGCACCAGGCTCCAATCTGATCTGGCAAAGTTTCTACAGTTGGATGCCCTTCTTAACACCAACCACCCCAAGAGTGTAGCTGGTGCTTTTACTCGCCACCAGCACGAAGGCCAGTCAGGCGGTACTGGCAACAACTACACTCAAAGGTGTTTTTTACGTACCACCTGCACAGGAGCCAGTCCGGCGGTACTGGCAACGACCTCGCTCGAATGTTGTTTTTCATGTGCCAGTAAGGCAATGCTAGCAACAATCATGCTCAAATAGTGCTTTTTACGTGCCACTGGCACAGGAGCCAGTCAGCGGCCCTGGCAACGATCATGCTCGGATGGTGCTTTTAACATTCCACTGGCATTAATATATATATAGGTATCAGGTCATCCTATAAGTTCTGTCTGAATTTTGAATAAAGAAAACAAGTGATCAAATGTTATATTTAATTGAAATTTAATCATCAATGTACTTTCCCTGATTATTTATGACTTTCTTCCATCTATTTACAAGCTTTTTAATCCCATCAATGGGATCTTTTGGTTTCAAAGCGATGAACTCTAAAATGTCAGTTTCAACCTCCTCCTGGCTTACAAAAGTTATGTCCCCCAAATGATTCTGTAAACTACAAAACAAATGGTAATCTGAAGGAGCAAGGTTGGGAGAATAAGACGGATGAGGAATTTTTTCTCAACCAAGCTCTTCGATCTTCTGTGATGTGATCTTTGCAGT
>NC_068986.1:62875571-62877689 GCF_001194135.2 Octopus bimaculoides | reverse complement strand
AAGTAATGTCTCAAGGAGCTTATCATGAAACTCAACTGGACGTCCTGTTCGATCTTCATCTTCAAGGCTGAAATCTCCACTTCTGAATTTTGCAAACCATCTTCTGCAAGTTCTTTCATTCAAGCATTCTTTCCCATAAACTAAGTGTATGTTTCGAGTCACTTTGACTGCAGAGTTTCCTTTTTTTGTACTCATAAAGCATTGTGTGCCTCAAATGCTCTTTGGATACTTCCATGTTAGAAAGGGTTTTAATCAAAGAAATTTTAATTCTATTATTCTGAAAAATAATATTTAATTAGTTTAAATGTACACAAATGCATGAAAATATTTTTTAATTCCATTAAACATACTAAAATACTATTAAATTTCATTCAATTTTAAAAAAGGTAAAATTGGACGGAACTTATGGGATGACCTGATATATAAGGGTATTACAGTTTCTGCTTTTACTACAGACCTTTTAACTTCTTGACTTCTTGATATTGAAATATTATTTTGAATATATTCCACATCAAAAGCTCATTTTAGTTCAGATACTGAAAGTCCAAGGAGTGACAGATTTCTACAAAATTCTAAGTCTGGGGATACCAGCCTACAAGTCATACCTTATCCAAAAATGGATGAAATATTTGAGATTAGGTATATTTATCTATATATTTCACTGTGGATTTACCAAGATTTATATGAGGGAAAACGAGAAAATTCAAAATCACTTGAAAGACTCTTATCTAACTACACCTGCATGAAAATATTTAAGAAGATGACAAATTGATTCAAAGGGAAAACAATTCAAGAAGTATTTACTTCCTAAGGAAATATCTGCATTATTTACAGACAAGTAGTTACATAGGAAAGAAAACATATACATACACATATCTGATGTAAATAGAGAGGGGGGATGGGGAGAGGCAAAGAAAGTGAATCAGACAGTATAACATGCATAACGAGAGAGACAGATTTATGGTCAGACATAAATTTTGGAGGTAGAATAATTCAAACTGGACAAAAAAAAAAAAAAATACACTACTAAAGTAAAAGATTATTCATTAGAATGTATCAGTACAATTTTGTCTTCCTCATACTTACCTTGTGTTTCAAATTTTTCAGTGGAGCAGCTAATTTGTAAGTTGTTCAGTTTTATTATTTTAATTTTTCTTCTATGACATTTCTCTCTCCGTACACCTACATAGATACACTTATGCATGCATGTATGCACACACACACACACATGCACACATATATTCTCTTCTACTTTTAATTATTTGAAATTCGCATGTTGAACTTGAGAAAGTCTTGCATATTTTTAGTGTTCTGGTTACATGTCATATTTCTAACATGAGGGTTAGCTAGTTGATTTCTTTTCCTGAAAACCCCAGCTTATCCAGATTGTCACTTAGGCATTTACTCATGAAACCAAGAGCATCAATAATTATTGGTATAAATGTAATTTTATAATCTGGGTATAGAAGCTGGAGGTTTTAAAGCAGTCATCCATAGTCATCATATTATGTATGTGTGTGTGTATGTATGTATGTATGTATGTATGTATGTAAGCATGTATGAATGTATGTATTATATAGATAGATTGGTATATATACATATTACAAATATGTGAGTGTGTGTATTCTCTCTCTCTCTCGATATATATATATATATATATATATATATTTATTTATTTATTTATGTGTTTCAGCCAAGTGGCTGCGGTCATGCTGGTGCACATATATTCTTTTATTTGTCTCAGTCAACTGACTGTGGTCATGCTGGAGCACTGCCTTTTGTTGAACAAAGTAACCCTCCTTGCAAGCCTAATACTTATTCTAATGGTTTCTTTTGCTGAACCGCTAAGTCATGGGGACGTAAACACACCAACATCGACTGTCAAGTGATGATGGGGGGGACAAACACAGACACACAAAAATATACATATATAAATATATACAACGGGCTTCTTTCAGTTTCTATCTACCAAATCCACTCACAAGCTTTTGGTTGGCCTGAGCCTATAGTAGAAAACACTTGCCCCAAGGTGCCATGCAGTGGGACTGAACCCAGAACCATGTGGTTGGTAAGCAAGCTACTTACCACACATCCATTCCTGTGCCTTCATGCATATAT
>NC_068986.1:62872023-62874802 GCF_001194135.2 Octopus bimaculoides | reverse complement strand
GAAGTATATTTGCCATTTAAATGTGGCTGACCCCTAAGGGTGGATGTTACTGTTGCTTTTAGCCCCAGGAGAACATATATATATATATATATATATATATTTGGAAAAAAGTCAAGGTGTGGGTTCGAGGATCTCGAACCCACAAGAGTAAAGAAGAGAGACAGAGACAGGCAGAAACAAGGAAAATGCCCCTTGTATTTGAATACTATGCAAATATTCTTTTAAAAAATTTTCTTTTAATTTTTCCAAAATTTAATTGTGTCCCATACTTACAGTTGAAAAAGTCTCAATGACTGAAATCAGTACTGAAATGTATTTTATAAAATTATTTTAGCATTTTCTGCTTTGACTTTTTTTTCCATGTATATCAACTCGTGTGTTCCTTTTCAACCTTCTACATATATATACACATACACATATATTGCAGCCATGGCTGATGCCAGTGTTGCATGTCCAGCCTATCTATGAGTACCCCTGATGCATTGGGCAATATGACATACTTCAGAAGACCTGTTGAGTCAAGTAAAATCAAAATCATAGCTGTAGCCAGTGCCCCCTGACTGGCTCTCATTCCTGTGGCACATAAAAAGCACCATCTGAATATGGTCAATGCCAGGTCTGCCTGACTGGCTCCCATGCTGGTGGCACGTAGGCTGTTAACAGTACACCTTGCTGGTGGCACATAAAAAGCACCATCTAAACTCCCATGTCAGTGGCACATAAAAAGCACTACCTGAATGTGATCGATGCCAGGCCTGCCTGACTGACTCCTGTGCTAGTGGCATGTAAAAAGCTACCAGTGGCTAGCATGTATAAAATAGTCAATAGACAAAATATTTTTGTATAAAAATAGTGTACATTTAAACACAAAACAGGTGACCATAACAGGACGCCTTACATGCTAGAAGGAATAGTCAAAGTCCAAACCATGGTTAAGAGCAATTTTGAAGAGAATGAAAAATAAAAACATTTACAATATTCACCTCCCATACCTAGGTCTTGAACTTTAGTTAACAAATAGAACAATTTGACAGGCAAAGTTCTCTTCATCGGGAGCGCCACAAGTTAACATATAATTAGGAGACCAAATTGCACATGTCTCATCTTCATATATTATAATTTTTCAAATCCATCGTGCAAGCACAGTTTTAGTTGGCAGCAAGTAAAAATATTGACTTACGTCAAAAATTGCTAAAGTTATATTAAGAAAATATACAGGATAGGAAAAATTATAGAAATTTTTCTACCAGTGGATAGCATGTATAAATAGTCAATAATGAGTTTTAGTTCGAGCAAAATAGTTATTTTTAACTCTGTAGGGGGGGAAAATAAGGAGTCTATAGTAAGGTGGAAGAAAGAGAGAAAATGGTATTGTCAAGCGCTAGAACGTCTCTAAATAGTGCACTTTAATTAGGTATGAGAGTGTAGGAGTGTGTAAACTTCTGCTTCTTTCGTTCTTATCTGTGCTAAAGTCCTTGTGTAACCATTGCTCTTCAGCACAGCTGTGATTATATTGTTTGGGTTATCTCCTTCAGCACAATGCCAGGCTCTCAAAAGCAATGCCAATTCCATGCTCCTCCAGTTTCTGGTCATTTTTATGGATATTTTATTTATTTACTTTTTAATTTAATGGTCTGATGGGAGATAGTAAAGAAATAAAGAAAGTGTGTCTATATATTTAGAGAGACTGAGAGGCTGATAGAAATGAGGGAAAGAGAGAGAGAGAGAGAGAGAAAGAGAAAGAGAGAGAGAGAGAGAAAGAGAAAGGGAGAGAGGGAGTATGTATTTATAATAGAGGTTGAGGGTTTGAGAGAAGAGAGACTGTGTTGGAGAGAAGTGAAAAAATAGAGAGGTGGGAGAAAGAGTCACACACTCTCTCTCTCTCTCTCTCTCTCTCTATATATATATATATATATATATATATATTCGGTTATAATGTCTTACGTTTAAGCTGGTTCCCATACATTTCCCTGAAGAGAAGTTTACATTTTTAACATCGCCGATTCCTATGGATCGCATAAGTTGTAATTCTTCAAAACATATGTCGGAAATAAAAGTATGCAGTTAAAATATGCGTTTTACTCCATTCATTAAATTTATATATATATATATATATATACACATATACACATATACACATACATATATATATACATATAGGCGATCTTTCGATACCAATCCTCCTTTTTGCTTCAGCGTTTGTTTACACCAATTCGGCAATTTCCGTAAGAGGGAAAGTACGTTAGTCAGCGACAGCTCTGATCTGTTAGGTAGCAGACAGCAGGGACCCCTAACCCTAACCCTCCCTTCCCCCTCCTTTCCCCCTCTCTTAAGAATACATGCCAGTTTTCTCTCCCAGGGAGTGTGAAAGAGATAGATAGAGAGAGAGAGAAAGCAAGAGATAAGTGACGTGTTTTTAAGAGAGTGTGAAAGAGATAGAGAGAGAAAGCGTTAGGATTAGGGTTAGGGTTAGGGGTCCCTGCTGTCTGCTACCTAACAGATCAGAGCTGTCGCTGACTAACGTCCTTTCCCTCTTACGGAAATTGCCGAATTGATGTAAACAAAGCTACGTGGGTCGTTGACACTCAGAGAATTAGTATCGAAAGAATGCCCCAGAGGGTTTTTCTTTAGATGTGTCGTGTTGTGTTTCACTCAAAAGTTATTCAAATTGTGATTTTTTTTTTCGATAGAAAATCGCAGTTATTTTAGAAACTTCGTAAAATCCACGTGTTGTGATTTGCAATGTTTATACTTCGTACATTCGCAAAAGATTCTTCCT
>NC_068986.1:62867302-62871227 GCF_001194135.2 Octopus bimaculoides | reverse complement strand
AATTAAAAAAGTCTCTATCTGATCTGATATAAACGAAATTGTTACAAACACACATATGGACGCACACGAACGCATAAGTGCGTGCACACATATGAGCGTGCACACATACGAGCTTGCACACACTCACATGCTCATACCGAACAGTTTCGAAACAACGCCAGATCATACATTCAAAATAAATGGAAGTGGGGAGACAAGTTACTGAAGAGATTGCAAGAGTGCAATGAAATAATTTAACAAAAATACTATATAAATTAATAAAGGACTGAACCAGTGCGTGTGTTTATTACCGGCATAATGCCTCTCTCAAGGTTTAATTGTATTTCTTTCAACACACGTATCCGCATCAAGAATCTTGCACACGAAATACACATACGAAATGTACATATATATTAATTTAGTATATTTTAATGATAATAATGATAATTATTATCAAATACTACAGCTTTTCTTCTGAGCCTGTCTAGCTATGTGATGTGTAGAACTTAGTTTGCACAAGGCCTGTGCTCAATGTCCATCTTGCACACCTGTTATTGCCCTCCCACCCTCCAACACCACCATTTTAATTCGTACATTAACAATTTCACCTGGCTACTCCTACACTTCTTGTGCTGTGTATGTGAATGCATATTTTGATTATACCCTTATGCCTTCATACAAGCACCTTGATGAGTGTTGTATACAGTTAAAAGGACCTCATATATAAATATTTAGACATATAATACTTAAACTGTCTTATGTAACCACCCTATTCTCACACCCACTTGTTGGCTCTTGCTCTACATGTTGGACTAGGTGGGAGAAACTGTGATTCACTGAATAAACTATGTATCAAAACTCTATTCTAGCTGGCAAGTGTTTCTGCAGATCTTATTTCTTTCAAGTGATGACAAAATTTCCACGACTACTTTACCACTACCACTCCCAAGTACTCAATCACAGGGTCGCTAGCATCAATGTTAGTACAATGAAAGGAAGGAGTGGGGAGATTAGTGAAATGTTGGAGCGACGCCATGTTGTGTGTAATGTGCAAAAAGTAAGATGGAGAGAAGCCTCAACTAGATTCCTCATAGGAAAGAGACAGAGATTCAAATTCTTCAGGGTCAGCAGGAAGGATGGAGTGGGTGGAGTAGGCATACTGTTAGCAGAAAAGTGGGTAGATAAGGTAATTGAGGTAGTCAGAGTATGTGATAAGGTAATGAAGATGACAGTTATCATAGATAAATTAACAGTTACATTTATATCTGTCTATGCTCCTCAGTCTGGGCTGATTGAAAGACCAAGTCTATGAGATCCTTTTGCAAACCATTTCAATGACAAATGACAGAGACTTTGTTATTGTGGCTGGTGACTTCAATGGACATGTTGGACAGCACCTTCATAGATTCCAGAGAGTGCATGGGTGCTATGGTTTTCAACCTAGAATGGAGGAGGGAACAAGGCTGCTGGAGCTCTGTGAGGCAAATGATCTCATGATCTACAACACTAACTTCAAAAAACCAGCCAGCCAGCTAGCCACCTAATTACTCATCAGTCTGGTGAGCACATAGGCCAGATTGACCACTTTCTCACCAGGCAACAAGATAGATGGATGCTTAAAAAATGCAAAATCTTTTCTAAGTGAAGAGTGTACAACCTAACATAGGTTATTAGTTAGTAACTTCAGAATTAGAGCTAAAATGACTCAGAGAAATAAGCCAATCTGGAAAAGAAGACTATGGAAGCTCAAAGACCCAGCAAACAAACAAAAATTTAGAGATTTACTTATGGAGGCTTCTGACAAAAGAGAGGAAGAATTGAGGACATATAGCTTAGAGGACAATTGGAAGTTCCCGTGGGCTACGGACGAAACCTATGGTTGGTGCAGAGTCCCAGCTTGACCAAGGGTGACATGGTGGTGGAGCAAGGAGGTTGACAGTGCTATAAAAGCAAAAAGACAAGCCTGCAAAGACTGGAAAAACAGTGGCAACAGAGAATTATATCAGGTAGTCAAAAGAGCAGCTAGGTGTCAGGTGTACATGGCAATAGGAGTAGCTGAAGGTATGAGATTTGCAAATGTTCTACATTGTGAGGATCAGATGCATGAGGTGTTCAGGATTACAAAGCAGTGTATCAGAGAAAATAGAGATGTGGTAGGTGAGAAATGTGAGTGAATGGATAATGGTATGCTTGTACTTAGTGACTCAGAGAAGAAAGATACATGTAAGTTTCACTATGAAAGGTTACTAAATGTGGAAAATGAATGGGAGAAGGAGAATCTACCAAATATTGAACAATTGAGAGACCAGCCATCAGAGTTGATAGCAGCATAATACATAAGGCAATTAAGGACATGAAGACAGGGAAAGCCCCTGGGCCATCAGGAATCACTGCTGAGATGATTAAAATTTTTGGTGGTGTAAGATACAGCTTAGTCACCTATATAGTTAATCAGGTTATTTAGGAAGGCACCATCCCCAATGACTGGTCTAGTAGTATTACAGTTAGCTGTTCCAAGGGTAAAGATAATGCCTTAGATAATAACAACTACTAAAAAGTTAAATTGCTAGACCAAGTCATGAAAGTTACTGAGAGGATTAAAGCTCAATTGATTAGAAATAGAATTAAACTAGATGAGATGCAGTTTGGTTTTGTACCTGGGAAGAGTACCACATATGCCATCTTCCTAGTGAGACAGCTGCAGAAAAAGTACTTGGCCAAAAGTAAGCCATCGACCTGGATGAAGACTAAGTGGTAGTCTTTAAGGAAGTTAGGAGTAGAGGAGTGGCTTGTTAAAGCTGAACAAGCCATGTACAGTGGTGCTGTCAGTAAGGTGAGTGTCGGGCATGAATACAGTGATGACTTTAGCGTACAGGTAAGGGTTCACCAGAGCTCAGTTCTCAGCCCACTTTTATTCATTATAATCCCCCCAGGCCATAACAGAGGAATTCAAAACTGGATGCCCGTAGGAACTGTTATATTACAGAATCTTTATAGCAGAATTAGAGAAGAAATTCCAGATATGGAAACAATATTTGGAATCAAAGAGCCTTGAAGTTAACCTAGCTAAGACCAAATTGTTAGTAAGAAAGAAGATAAAACTCTCTTTCTGTCAGGTAAATGGCCCTACTCAGTATGTAGGAAAGGAGTTGGAAGAAATTCCATTCACTGTACCCTGTGTAAACTATGGGCACATAAGAGGTGCAGTGGAATCACAGGTAAATTAACAGATAAAGTTATCTTTGTATGTGGCAGATGTGCAGGAACGATAAGCACTTAGAGCACATGAGACTTAGATTCTCTCAACCATCCCATTTATATTCTGATCCCTGTCCCTTGTTAGTATGCCTGGCATTTTGCCACCATCCCTATCCTGGTGCTTCCCATTCTCTCTCTCCTTCTCCTGCACTTCCCTCAGGCTGGGTAACTATGTATTTCCTTTGCAGTAGAGCACCTGTTTCTGTCTTCATTCCTGATCTCTCTCTCTCTCCAGTTGGGTAATTTTGTACTTCCTCTACAGCAAGACACTTGTTTCTATCTCTGTCTCACTATAACCTTTCATCATCCAACACATGATCACCTCCTCCAATGCCCCCTCTCCTCTTAAAAGTTTTTTTTTTGTCTTGCAAGTACTTGGTGACCCTGTCAGTGCAGGTGCCACTTAAAAGCACCCAGTCCACACTGTAAAGGGGTTGGTGTTCAGAAAGGCATCCAGCTGTAAAAACCTAATCAAAACTGACCTTGCCTGTGCTTGTGCCATGTAAAAAAGCACTAAGTCCATTCTGCTGAGTGGTTGGTGTTAGGAAGGGCATCCAGCTATAAAAATCCTGCCAAAATAGTCTCAGGTGTCTTGTGCAGGCTTCTGCTTGGCTGACTCTTGTGAAACTGTTCCACCTATTCTAGCATGGAAGGCAGACATTAAGTAATGATGATGATGATGACGATA
>NC_068986.1:62862613-62867292 GCF_001194135.2 Octopus bimaculoides | reverse complement strand
TAACCTGCTAGAAGAAGCAGTCAAACTCCAAACCACAATTAGGGATAATTTCGAAAGGGAATGAAAAATAAAAACATTTACCATCTATTTCCTGAACCAAGATTTCAAGCTATTTTCAGCAAAATAAAATAATTTGCTAGGCCAGCTATCATCAGCAGAAAAGCCAAGATTAACACATAAATATGAGGCAATACATAGAAACATGCCTCGTGCTTATAAGTTATAATTTTTCATATCTACCGCACATGTGCGGTTTTCTTATCGGCAGCAAATACAAAAAAAAATGCTGATTTTCTTTCAGAAATTGGCCAAAAAAATCATTATATCATTGTTAATAAATCTCAGGGTAGCAAAAAAACTTAGAAATTCTTTTTGCTACCAGTGGTCTAGCAAGAAGAAAAAAAACTAGTCAATAGACTATATATTATTCATATAAATACATACAGTGTACATTTCAATAGATGGTAAATGTTTTTATTTTTCATTCCCTTTCGAAATTATCCCTAATTGTGGTTTGGAGTTTGACTGCTCCTTCTGATGGGTTAGATGTCCTATTATGGACATCTCTCTTATGTGCTTATATGTGTGTGTATACATATATATCGGTAAATACTTCATAAAGGACCCATTTGTACCTTGGTATGAAATCATTTTTTTCCACAGGTTTTTTCAAGTGCATTCAATGTATCTGACCTCCAAACCAGCTGCAAGCCACTTTTTTTCCTAAAAAAAAAAAGAATAGGGTGTCATACTCCAAGAAATCCCATGGGGGTAGAAATAATAAGGTAGAAATAAAAGTAAAGGTGAAAGAGCAAAAAACATTAAAAATACCTTAAAAGCTTTCTTCTTCTTCTGATTGGGAGTCTTTGTTGGTAATTGTTTGATGGTGATGACCTGAGAGAGTGAGAAATTATGAATAAATATCTTGCAAGATATTGTTGCAGATATTTTGATTGAATTCCTGGCCTTAGGATTGATTCTTTTATGTCTCTCCAAAGTCTTTCAATGTTTTGTGTGTGTATGTTTTTATGTGTGTTATCCAGAAAATCTTTACAGTGGTTAATAACAATGCTGATAACCTAAAGAATTTAAGTTCTTGTAGGCTGGCCAGGTATCACTATACACTATACTCCCAGGTTTAATATATTGTTGAATGGGAGGAATAAGTGTGATGTTGTCACACTTCTTTCCTTGTAAATTTTTAACAAAACAATAATTAACTGAACTAAATAGATGAATTCTGGTTGTCAGTTCAACTGTTCTAGTTATCTAGAGGTCAACAGCTCAACTATCAGGACAGTTAATTTAAGCAGATAACATTTCTTGGTGCAACAGCTCCACAAGGTTTTAATTGCAAACTGAATATGTTGTATAGATATGTTGTATGTCACATATAAATCTTTTTCTTTTGTGGCTTTCTCTTGCAAGTTGAAGTAGTTAATAGAACAAGCATTATCGAATACAAAAGATCAGAGTCGCATTATTTTGGTGAATACTTTTATTTTACAGAGATAAATAATTACAATTGCAAAATATATATCAGGAGTAATCTCCCTTTGTTCACTCTTAAAGAGTAATCCAAGGCAATATAATGAAAAATATTTTCTAGTATTTTTATCTAAAGATAACTAGTTGTGAAGAGATGACAAGAATAAAATTCGGCAAGACTTCTGCCCCCTCCCCCTCCCCCAAAACACCACCCTTTTTAAAATCATTTTTTTTCAACACAACCCCTCCCCTTTTCAGTTACGAGGAATATGAATCTGCAAAAAAATGGGCAAAACTCCGCATTTTTAAATTACCACCCCCACCCCCATTTCCTTAATTTTTTTACTTTCTTTAGAAATTAAAAAAAAAAAAAATATGCGGAAAAATACGGAGATTATAATTCTGAAAAAATTTCCACAAATTTTTGTAAAACTTTTTGTAAGAATTTTTTTTTCCTAAATATGCAGAAAAATATGGACATGATGACTCAGACAAAAATTTCAAAGCATTTTTGTAACAGTTAGGGATAGGGTTTTAGGGTTAGGGTTGTGTTGGGGAAAAAAAATCAAAATTGAAGAATTTGGTAGGGGGAAGAGGGGGAAAATTTTTGGCAATTTTCCGGAACCTCCGTATCCAAAAATGGGGGTTTTTGGCTAAAAGAATTTTTTAAATAAACAAATTTGGGAGAAAATGTGGTGGGGTGGGGGCGGAAGTCTTTCCTAAAATTCTTTAACTAATTCATCAAAGTATTCTATGGAAAAAGTTTAGATAAATGATAAGGTCATAACAGAGAATAATGCCGCATCTATTACGTTACTGTCAGACATTTCAACACTATGTGACACACAAGGTTGTGAGTGACATAGCCTCATGAGGATATCGTAAATGTCACTAAAAAACATGGAAAAATTGTGGTTTTTATAACCTTCATTGGAAACATCAAGAAGCGTCCAGAAACAATCTTTTGGAATATTTTTTGGTCACTAGCTTCGGCTAGTATATTTTTCAACCAATGAAATGAGTCCTTTCAAAGGAAAGAACTTTCTTACGAACCAACTCTAGTTTATTTTCATTCAAAAATACTTTGCTAAAACGCTTTTTACTTCAAGCATTTAATTGCTCACTTGATGCTGCCAAACAACCAAATTTGGCTCAGAAGTCGGTTGACCCTCTGCATATTTACTTCGAACAATCAAAGTTTCATTGATCTCCACGTCCTCACCAAAACCACTGCTGTGTGAACCACATGTCCATCACTTCGCTACAAAATGATCACCAATCTGTGGTGCTCTTTATGGGGATTTTCAGGCATTTTTCCACCGCTCTATGGTCCCATAAGAGACTCACAAAATGGTTTACAAAAAGCATAACTTTCCATGAAGGAATGTGAACATTGTCCAAAAACGAACTTTTGAAATTGAAAACAGGATAGTTACAAAAGCGTCTTTTCTTTAGGAATGACATGATTTCTTCTACACCGTCATAAATGTTTGTCTTCCCTATAAATACATTCATTGCTACAATATGGGCATATCACTATTTTTGGCAATACTCCATGTGAACGAAGGAACTCAACTGACTTTTGATCATTAAAATGAAAAGTGCTGATGAATACATAGTAATCAAGATTACAATTTTTACAAATACTGAAATTCTCCATTCATGAGTATGTGTTCAAATGTGGCAACATTGAAAATGAAACGAAGGATGGATTTCATGCAAACAGACGGTCCCGACAGACGGTCATGAATTTTGGCAAAAATTCTTGACTGGAACATCTGCTACGTGTTAGCAGGATGTGTTAGAAATAGTAGCCAAATTTTCCAGTGGACCCTTTATCTTTTCTAGGTTATTTCGCATACATTCTACAAATCTCATATCTTCCCCATTTTGATGTTTTCACAGTGAAATATTGGCGGGTCCTTTATCGCAAATAGCTGTTACGTGGTAGCAGAGAGTGCTAGAAATAGCAGCCAAATCTTTCCTTTTCGATGTTACATTTGTTGAAAGCATGTGAAATAACATGGGGAAAAAAATCTGTGAAACAAAACTCCATTGGTGAATAACTCCAAGGTTCTAACCACCCCTTCCCACTTTCTTTTCTGCAGCGGGTTTGGAGGTCAGATATGTTGAATGCACACAAAAAAAATCTGTGGAAAAAATATTATTTCACACTAAGGTACAAACGGGTCCTTTATGAAATATTTACCAAGTTGACTATTTTGAGACTGATGTGTCAAAAGAATATTGACTGAACTTAAAAATTAAAACAGCCATCAATTTAAAACACAACTGGCCAGATATTGTTGTGTGGAACCACAAGAAAAAGATGTGCCATTGTGAAAGCATCAGCCCTCTGAACACTAATGTGATCAGACATATATAGTAGAAAGAGGACATCTATGAGCTATTGATAAGGAGTTCACAAATCCAGATCCCAAGATATACTTTCAGCTTCATTACCTATTAGTACTGGAACAACAAGATATGTACCAACCCATCTGGATCAAAATATGGCGAAACTTGGATTCTTGGAGAGAGAATGCAACACTACAAATGATTATGATATCTAGGTCTATAAAAACCTGCAAGACCTCCTTGAGATTTAAAGAGTGATGAACCAAACAAAATGCTTTCCTTCATAATCTTGATACCAAGCAGCTGGCTGGTCAAAATTAACTCTAAATTAAAAAAGAATAAAAGGACATATATATATGTTATGAGAGGTAATGGTGTCAATAAGACCCAAAGGTGTCAGGTACTGATGAGTAAGTGCTCTGGACAAACCATAGTTAAGCTCCAGGTTCGGTGATTATGTGAATAAGGAGTCAACGTAGGTCATATACCAGCATGTGTATATATAGAAAATTTTTTTTCTGAATGAGATTAAAAACCAAGGCTGTGAAGATTTTAGAACATTTATAAATAGGTCTTACAGCTGTTTCTGGGACATTTATTATATCCCTTCATCAGAGATAGTGTGAGAAAATAGTTAAGCAATAGTTAATTTAGATAAGATATGAAATAGAGAGTGAAGTGGAGGAATCCCTGCATATCTCACATCTATTTTCATTCCTCCACTTCACTCTCTATTTCATTTCTTATCTAAATTAACTATTGCTTAATCATTTTCTCACACTGTCTCTGATGAAGGGATATAATAAATATCCCGGAAACAGCTGTAAGACATT
>NC_068986.1:62854694-62859683 GCF_001194135.2 Octopus bimaculoides | reverse complement strand
GCTAAGTTCGTTATTTTAATGGTCCTTTTTTGGGGTTGTTGCTTCACCGACCATATTTGTTTCCAGAATTTCTCTAGTTCTTCTGCTGTTGGTGCTGAAGTAATGTCTATTTTATTATTATTATTATTATTATTATTATTATTATTATTATTATTATTATTATTATTATTATTATTGAGCGAGAGAGCAGTGCATGCCATCAATGTGACACTGGGGTAAAATATATGAAGCCCAGTATATCCATCTTGACTACCTGTCTGATAAGGGTACACCAGGCACGTGCATCACATCCATGTGGTGATCTCATATCAAAATTAACAGTGCATGATCTTGCAGGTGGGGCCCAGTTAGAATTTTCTTCATGTTGAGTAACCCATCCCACTCAAAAGGTCTTGAATAGGGGTTGTTTAAGGATATTGAATAAAACACCCATGTTTCCAGAGGTGAATTATCCAAACCCCAAACAATTCCTCTCAACACATGGCTATGATGCTCCCCAGCTACTTCTGCTTGTGATCAGAGATGCACAAATCATCAGCCACTAAGATTAAGGTCAAACAACTGACAAGCAAATCTGTGGTACTGAGCAGAATATTATTATCATTATTGAGTGAGAAAGCAGCACACATTATCAAAGAGATGCAAGGTACAAAAAATGAAACCCTATATACCCATCATGACTACCCATCTGATAAGGGTACATGTTATGTCTCAACGCTACTGCTATCTAGCATCTTCGGATGATCTCTACTCAACCGCTACACAACTACTACTCAACAGCTACTCGACTACTACTCAACACTACCACGGCCAGATTGCCTCTATTTATATGTCTTGGGAGATCCTACTTCTTCGCCTGGGGGCGTCGACACAACAGTACACCAGGCATATGCATCACAAGCATGTGTACAACATGATAGTTTCATATCAAGATAAACAGTGCATGACCTTACAGGTTGGACCCAGAATTTTCAACAGGTTAGATAACCCATCCCACTCAAAAGGTCCCTGAATATGGGTTGTTTAAGGATGATAAACAAGACATCCATGTTAACTGGGGTGAATTATTCAAACCCAAAGAATGCATTTCAATATATGGTTATGATGCTCACCTACTACTCTTGCTTGTGATCAGAGATGCACATATCATCAGCCACTAAGGGACATGCTCAACTGGTTTAGGTCAAGCAGCTGACAAGCAAATCTGTGGTATTGAGCAGAATATTTGCTGTAGCCCATCTTTAACATGAAGATGAAACAGTTAAGATCAGAAGCTATGAGAGCCACAGCCTGGTATTGCATCAGGCCATATATTATCATTATTATTATTATTATTATTCAGTAGTTTTATTTTTATAGCGTGCTTTCACTTCACTACCGAGCGCAGCTCTGTGGGCCTTGGGTATGTGCTGTGGTTTGCTGTGATGCTCTTATGGTTACTGTATTGAAAGTGTTTTGCCTAGGACATATGCTGTGCCCAGTAGTGCAATTTTCTGTATGTTATATATACTTGTAAGTCCTGGTGTTTTTGTTATGTATTTGTCTGAATATTTTTTTATCATACCTAATGCATCTACTATGATAGGAATTGTTTCTGTTTTTAGATTCCACATTCAAGTTACCTCTATTTCCAGGTCTTTGTATTTTGAAAGTTTCTCCATTTCTTTTAGGGAAATGTAGTCATCTGCTGGTATTGATACATCAATAGAAAGCATTTTTTTCCTTCATGATCTTTGACAACTATATCTGGTCTATTTGCCTTAATTTCTCTATCTGCGTGTATTGGCATATCCCAGAGTATGGTTGCTTTCTCGTTTTCTGTGACCTTTTCTGGCGTGTGTTTATACCATCTTTTTTCTGTTGTTATTCCAGTGTTGGCATAGCTTCCAGTGTAAGTAGGTCTCAGCTCTGTCATGTCTGTGAATGTATTCCTTCTTAGCCAGGACTGGGCAGCCAGAGATAATATGATTTATTGTTTCTTGTTCATCTCCACATATTCTACAGTTACTTGTTATATTTCTTTTCATTATGTGTTTTTGGTAATTTCTGGTGGGGAGGCTCTGGTCTTGTGCTGCAATTAAAAATCCTTCAGTCTCCGCTTTGAGTCCTGAGCTTCTCAACTATTGCTGGGATTTTTCTCTGTCTATTTCTTTTGCATTTAGTTTAGCCCAGTATTTGCCATGAAGGGGCTTTTCTTGCCATATACACATTCATAATTTTTTCATTCATTTTCTTCATACGCATCGTTCTTTACAGGTTTTCACACATTTTTACATGTGTATATATGTATATTCTTATACCTTTGGATTTTGTGCTGAATGCCCTGGTATTTAAATATGTATTTATTTATGTTCAATGGTGTAAATATATGAGGATGATATAAAGTTGTTTGCCCAATTCTGATGTTTATTTTTTAACCACTGAGTTTATATGTGTGTGTATGTGTGTGTGTTGAACAATGAGAATGAGTGCTCAACACTGAATTAGTGGATAAAATTTCAGGAAAATAAAGGAGTTATGCTCTTCTCTTCTCAAAAGAGTCACATGGCTTTCTTGCTCTTGAAATCCCTATGTCTTTAAGACAGGAAATGCTGTTCCATGAACTGAACTTCATTTCAAGATCATATCGATTAGCTCATGTTTCATCCTTGTTACCCTATTAGTAAACAATGCATTTTCATTGACCCCCCAAATGCTCCCCAACAGATCAGGGTAAACTTCCTCACATCCCTCCAAATCAAGTTTAAGCTGCTGTGGTGCCCAGTTTGCACACACTTTCTGAAACACAAAGTCTTTCACCACCTCCTGTAATGCATTATGGCTAGTCCAGTTGTGCAGCAAATTTACAAATTATGACTCCATTTTTCATATAAGTTAGTTTGTCCACTTGCTAACAATTCAACTCAGTGGTCACATTTGCTAGACTCTTACTGTGTGGTTTATCTACAATGTTAGTTTCCCCTGAGGAAATGCTTCTTAATCAATGACAGGAAACTCCTGGCTACATTGGCAGAAACTTCTAGGTGACACTTCATGTGAACATTGATTGAAACTAATTGTTCAAAAACAATTATTCAAAAACAATTATTCGAAAAACATTTATTTGAATGAAAATTATTATGTATGAATGAAAGTTATACGAAATGTTAATTATTCTAAATCTTTTATTTTATTTAAACAAAAATGATAAAATCAAAAACCATATATCTTAATTTGCAATGATTTAAAAAACAATACTTATAAAGTTAAGTTATATGCTACGCCATGTAAATACTCAACCACTGAAGGGTAATCATTAAAGGATGCCACTAATTTCTTGAGTCTTTCATTTGCGTCTCAGTATTTTTTAGCACTCTTGATATTTTGGCAACCTGCTCTTATTTTTGCAATATTAATTTCTTGCAAGTCCTGTTCCCTTCTGAGAGCATCTACGAATTTCCATATTGTGTGATGATGGGATGACACTTGTTGTATAAAAGCTCTATGCCATCCTTCAAGGGCATTGTTAGTTCTTGGTAAACCAGCATTGACTTAATTTTTGCAAACAATTTTCTATAAGTGTCAGCCTTCTTATGTGGAAGTAAGGCATAAACTATTGGAATGGTAAAGTTATTCTTAACAGCATGTACTGTATATAATTGTTCAAATAGTTGAGTTACAGTTTTAAATGTTCCATCCACTTGTAAATGTTCACTTGATGCAAGTATACTCAAATTATTCTGAGTCGTGAAAATGAGCATTCTGTCATGGCCAGGGCCTGAATCATATAACAAAAATTGTTCCCCTTTATTAGTTTTTGTCTGTTCATCAGTGAAAATAATTTCTCTTCTATGAATAGGATTAGCCAAGCCAGATCTCTCCTTTTGTCTTACACTGTGAATAGTCCTTTTTATAGTGCTTATTGCTGGTAAAGATTGCACTAAGTTTCCACTTAACTGAAGGCCAGCAGTAGAAACTATATAATGCGGGGAATCACAGGTTTCTTTAGCCTCTTGTTTTACTCTGTTTATATAAGTACGCACTTCGATGTTTACAGAATCACCTGAATGATTATGTTCATGAGAAACTTTAACCACTTCACTGTAGTTAGTTATTGCATGGTATTTACAATATGATGCAAACTTATTGCACTTCCAATATATTTTGGTTCCAATTTGCTTATCTTTTACAAATACAAAACCTTCAATTTTGAGCACGGGCTTGCCTTTTTCACTATCAATATATCCAGCCATTTTTAAAGGGTATATAAATTCCAGGTAAATCAGCACGAGCAAAGTATTTTCTGTCTTTCACTTTCTGGTAATGTATGTCACCAGCACATGTTCAAATCAACAAACATTTCAAACAATCGTCAATCCGAATAATTTTATTTCACTAAATTGCCAATTCAAATAACTTTTTTGAATAATTGTTTTCAAACAATTGTTTTCGAACAATTTTCATGATATGGGTGAAGTGGAGGGTTAAACCAGATTATCTTTCTCATTCTGGTCTGTTTTATGTGTAAACTTCTCTGTAAACTCACTTCTCACCAATGCATCATTGTAGTTGGGGTTGAAGATCACCCTGCTTACTGAAAGCTTAGATATTCTTCTACTAACACCTGAGACAAGGTTTCTAATCACAGTGGTGGTGGTGGTGGTGGGAGATTTGAGATTCTGTGGATGTATATAGTTTCCTCATTGGGCTTCTTGCAAGAGTATTACTTGCTCATTTTCAGCTCTAGATTCACATCTAGGAAACCAACCATGGTCAAGTTGATGGTAACTGTTATGGACAGGCCAAATTCTTTGAATACTTTTATCAGGTCCTTTATGTACTTGTCCAGTAGCAATCTTGGACTTCCTGGATTTCTCCATTAGGTAATGTGAGCCTGAACAAGTTACATTTCTGTTAAATCTAGTTGAAGCTGGATCATACACATATATACATGCATATATATATGCATGTATATATATATATATATATATATATATGTATATATATATA
>NC_068986.1:62853225-62854518 GCF_001194135.2 Octopus bimaculoides | reverse complement strand
TATATATATATATATATATATATATATATATATATATGTGTGTGTGTGTGTGTATATATGTATGTATATATATGAGATAATAGTTTCAGTATTAATAGTGAAACTATTAAAACTATGAAAGTATTATCTCACATTAAAATAGAGATGTTATTGTTTCACTTTTGACTCGTATTATTGAAATAGTGTAAGAGATAAAAGATTGCTCTGGGCTTGCTTTAGGCAAGAAATTGAAAATATTTTGGCCCATTACTCTGCATGGACTCTAAGTAAGGCATGTGTAAAATTTGAATGAAATTAGTTGGCTAGTTCTCGAGTTTTAGTGATACATACATACAGACACACACACACACTCATCCTCAGTTCTATATATATAGATATACGTATATACATACATTCATATATATCTTTATACCCACTTTTATGTGAATATCTTGTTAGAATTCTGAATACTGCAATATTTTCCTTCAGAGGTCCTCTCACATAAATACATGATGCATAAAAGCACAGTCATATATCATAGCATACAAGAATTTTGTGGTAGGGGTGCTGGAACTGCAAGATCATGAGATTTCTGCACTTCTTCAGTGGCAGACATCCATTGTCTGCATACCAGCCAAATAGTCACGATACATAGAAATATAAAATAACAGTATCTTTTCTGTCACTGATGTTGCAAATAGTCAGCAGGTTTATTGAAAAATAATTATTAACAGAAGCAGTATATTTACCAAAAGGAATCTTTATATCCAACTTAATATGGATGTCTTGAAATCGCAGTTCCAGTGCCAACACCAGAAAACTATTGTCTGCTCTCATATATGTCTACTCTTTTATGCAACATGCCTCTGTATGAGAGGACCTCCCAAGATGAACACTGTTAAGCTGGATACAAGGATTTCCTTTTGGTACTAATACTGCATCCATTGCTAATAATTATTTTTTAATAAGCCTGCTGGATTTGCAACATCAGTAACTTAAATGAAACTGTAGCTCTACATATCACATCAGTGAAATCACTAAACAACTGCCACTGAAAAAGCGCAGTACACTGAAATCACAGGATCTGACAGTTCCAACACCCCTGCCAAATAATTCTTGTCTGCTATATATCAATATGTCTGTACTTTTATGCACCATGCATCTATGCAGTATTTGGCATTATTATCTTTTGGTACCAATACTGCTTCTGTTGCTAATAATTATGTATGTTTGTATGTATGTATGTATTTATGTATGTATTTATGCATGTATGTATTTATGTATGTATATATATATATATATATATATATATAT
>NC_068986.1:62845647-62852730 GCF_001194135.2 Octopus bimaculoides | reverse complement strand
TATATATATATATATATATATATATATATATATATATATATATGAGTGCATATGTGCTCATGTGCATGTGTGTGTATATATATAATCAGACACACGCTCTCTCTCTCTCTCTTTTACACACACTCACAAACACATAGACACACACATATATACTAGTGAGTGAACAAACAGGAGTGGCACTCAATATGTATAGTTGGAGGTGTATTAATTCTGAGTAATAGTTTGATTTCATTTTTCATGTTACAAAGTTTTATGGATGTGAAAGCATATCCATCACTTCAGACATTTGGAAGAAAAGTAAAGAAAACACAAAATGGATTCTTTATTACAGAGATAATTTAAGCCTACTGGTCAGTTCTTATCACGTTGGTGTAGTGATAACTCAGTGAGAGCAAATAATGGATTAAAAAGCAGGCACAATGTCAATTTCACTCAATCATTGATGCACAATATTTGTTGTGCCAGCAACCCCAGAACTGCAGACATGGAAGGTGATATTCTCTGCACAAGTAGCATGCATAATTTAGCTTAATTTAAGTTGATGTATCAAGATTATTATGTATCAATAATTTGAAATATATCAAAAGCACGTATCGCCTATAACAATGATATGAAATATCTATCCTTCTATTAATGGATACAACAGGCTCTTGGATTATGTGCAGTCTTTCTCAGGGGTAGAGTTGGGAATTATTGGTAAATAAAGTGTGGCCTGTCAAGCATACTCCATTTGATGTTGGTTGAGGTGTTACTGTGATGCTAGAATCTCCAGCTGAAGCAGGACAAGGTGGTGGATTTCTCCCTGTCCCTACATCAGAAGTAGGACATGTGCTGCGAGTATCTTCCCCTAAAGTTATTGGCTGTCATGCTCATATGATGTCTTGTAATACTATTGTGTAGTGAGAGGGTGACTCTACAGACCACAGATTTTGAGAGATAGAATTCTCCCAGTGAACATCTGGTATGATTTCGGAAGTTACAAGTGTGAATCTTGAATGGAAATTGTGTAGAAGGATATTTGTTTCTATTATAGTGTGTAATGCTGGAATTGATGCTATCAAAACATGAATAGCTGATCTTAACATTATGGAATTAAAAAGTTTATGATATTTATAGGTTCTAAGAAAATGCTGCCTAATGAAGGTCAGGAAGCTCCTGGTTATATTGGTAGATGCATCGAGGATGACTGGATGTTTGTAAAAAAATACTTTCATTTTGTTTTTCTCTTAAGGCTTGGTGATACAGATGAGGGTTTTCCAAAACCACTTCTTGCTAGTTATAACAAGATACAACTTTGCTGAAGATCTCTCTATTAAAGATAGGTTTATGCTTCTAAACTATCTTAATGTTCCAAAAGTTCACTACTGTCAGATGATCAGTCACATGAATCTTAGACTAAACAGACTGTGAAGATTTTCAGCTATTTTTCTCTACCTCTAGAGTGCTATTTTCTCCATCTTGTTTTGTACCTATGTGCTCACATGTGTGCATGTAAGTATATATGTGTGCGTATGTATGTATGTATGTATGTATGTATGTGTGTGTGTGTGTGTGTGTGTGTGTGTGTGTGTGTGTATACAGACAGATAGATAGACAGATAGATAGATAGATAGATAGATAGATAGATAGATAGATAGATAGATAGATAGATATGGTTATCTGTTTTGTTTCTTTTCCATTTTATTTCCTCCATATTAACATTATTGTTATAACTTTATAATTACAGGTATACTCCGCATCACCAAAGATTTGACCCCTTCTGGAAATATGGGTAAAATTTTATAATCTTAAAAGCAATATACACATTTTGTTTTGGACATTACCAGCACCTACTAGTTCTCTCCTCCACTCAAACTTAACTTTTACATGCACTAATTCAACTGACCTTATTTTTCACCGACCTCAAAATGTTTGTTAGCATCTACTTCCTCCTTTGAAACTTCTTCACCTTGTTTGTGCAACACCAACTCAACTGACTTGGGTCTTGCTGCTAACTTAATCAAATAGTACTTCCTCTCACTTTAGTCCTCCATCTCTTTTGCTTTTTCATCTATATCTTTGCATCTGATGTGATACGACTGGAACATTTTGCCAATGTAGAACATAATTACTTTCCTTGGCTGTTGCTGTTTTACTTTCTCATGTGGATTTCTTGTTTATAGCTACTACTGCTGGATTGAAGTGTTAAGGTGTCAGATATGTGCTTTACTCTTACTCAACATGACTAGAAAGTACTGTTAATTGAAAGTGAATGTAGTAGTGCAAAATGCTATAAAGGGATTGTGTTTGATGTTAATCCTGATGTTCTACAAAGGTTTTATGCAGATGGAAACTCAACACTGTAGCTGTTGGCCAAGTGCTTAAGCAGCAACTAATTTAAGTGCTCTAACATTTTTTCATAGACAAAGGTCTGATGCAGAAGCTGTTGTCTAAATTGACAATCAGATATGTAAAATGCCAATTAACATGATAATCATTGGAGTAAAACCTAAAAGTTTGTATGATGATTTACAGAAAGTGGAAGTTGCAGTTTCTAATGCAAAGCCCTTTCTTAGTCTTAAAGAATGGTTTTGAAAGGTTTTAATTTGCACATTAACATGACTGGTGAAATTGTCAGCATTGATACAGAGGCTGCTACTCTTTATCCCAAAGAACTAAGAGAATAATTACTGAAAGTGGCAATACACCAGAATGGTATTGACAAAACTGGGTTTTTCTAGAAGTACACCCTACTAGGACTTTTATTCCTAAAGGAAAACATCAGTAGCAGGCTTTAAAGTTTCCAGAAATCACCTGTCACTGTTTGTAGACTGAAATGCTGCTCAGACCCTTCCAGTGTCTCACTCTGAAAATTGAAAGGCTTTCAGGGCTATGCTAAATTTAATCACCCTGTGGTTAAGTGATTGTTGTATTGCATGTTCGACGTATGATATAACAGGATAGTAAATAACGTCCTCACAAATCATTCTTCTCAAGATACACAATACTTGTAATTACACTTGATAATATGCAACTCTCGGCTTTACACAGCTCACAGGCTCTCTCCACACTCTCTGCACATGTCCATTTATATTATGGCACAGTCCATTAGGAGCCAACCAAATAGGAGTGTTCTACTTCCACACAACACCTCCCCCCTTTGAGATTGGCTTTGTCCTTTATTTTTATTCATTTATTTATTCTTTAATTTTTATCATAATTTTATTTCTTTGATGAGAAATTGGCATATCTCTTTCTCTTGGCGTTAATTTCCATCATTTCTTTTCTTGTTCGACCTATGTGTCAGTTCTGCTTCACTTCTCGCCTGTCTTGATTTTTGGTATATCTTTTCTTTAGTTGGTTAAAATGCCTTTTATATTCATATTTTGGTCCTTTTACCATGTACACCACATTACCCAAACATCCAGTTATATTACCTTGTTCCCAGTCCTGTTTTCCATTTTAATTCATTTTAAAATACACTACATCACTTATTTAAAAAAATTTCGTTCTACTTCCCAAATTCTGTGTTTTCCATTTCCTACTTGGCAACAATTTGTCAAACACAGAACAAACCTTTCTGGAGAACATCAAATCTGCAGGTGACCTATCTGACTCTGTATTTGGATTTGGCGTTATTCTGTAAGAACTTTGTCATATTTCTATCTTCAAAAGCTTCCTGTCTGGTCTTTCTTAAGGCTCTCTTGAATGTGTCGATGAATCTTTCCACCAACCCATTTGACCTTGGAAGGTGTGGCAGAGTTAATACATGCTTCATCTGGACTGGCTTACAGAATTTTTTGAACTTCTTCACCATGAATTGTGTGTCATTATCTGACATGATCGTATCAGGCATTCCATAATGAGCAAACAATTCTTCCAAGATGTCAATAGTCACATTTGTGGTTGGTCTTGAACATTTACACCCTTCAGGTCATTTTGAATAGCTATCCACCACGATGATATAATAATAGCCATTTATTGGTCCTACAAAATCCACATGCAGTCTAGACCATGCTGAATCTGTTTTTGGCCATGGCTGTATCTGCATTGAGGGCGCCTTTGTTGCCATAGCACATCCCCTACATTGTTTTACCAGTCTATCAATTTGTTTGTCCATATTCGACTGATACACATAACTCCTTATGAGGCTTTTTATCTGACCAATCCCCGGATGTCCTACATGCAGTGCTTCAGGTATTACCACCAATTGTGTATACATCATCACATACTGAATAATGCTTTGAACCTGCATTCTGCTCATTTATATTATTTTTCATATTACTTTGCAACAGTATTTTTTTAATCTTGTTTGTGAACATATCTTTTTTCAATTTTAATTTAATTTCTTCTAGCATTACCAACAAATCATGTACTACATTGCACAAAGTATGATCACTGTAT
Organism: Octopus bimaculoides; assembly: GCF_001194135.2. Classification (NCBI taxonomy): domain Eukaryota; kingdom Metazoa; phylum Mollusca; class Cephalopoda; order Octopoda; family Octopodidae; genus Octopus; species Octopus bimaculoides. Next base: position 62,848,347 of record NC_068986.1, on the reverse strand, counting down.
CTTCAAAAGGTTCCTTATATTTTGGAATTAGCCTAGACAACCCGTCTGTGTGTCCCATTTTCTTTGATGGCAAAAACTCCATCTGAAAATCATAGTTCAACAGGGTAGTCCCCCAGCGCTGTAAATGGTTTGCTGAATGCATGGGGATACCCTTTTATGAACCGAAAATAGACAGTAACAGTTGGTGATCAATCTGCAGTGTAAACTTCCTACAGTGTAGGAATTTATTTCTTTACTGCAAAAATTAATGATAAAGCCTCCTTTTCGATCTGGCTGTAGTTTTTTTCTGCTACTAGAACTTTTGATGCATGTGCAATAGCTTTGAGCTTACCATCATTAAATTTATGCAATATCACAGCTCCTATACCATATTCACTGGCATCTGATGCCACAATTATTTTCAGGTTTGGGTCGAAATGAGTTAATAATAACTCTGATGTTAATCTCTTTTTTAATTCCTCAAATGCTTTCTGACATTCGTTTGTTCAGTCACATTTCATGTCTTTCTTTAACAAATTATTCAACGGAGCTCTTAGCTCATACATTTTAGGTATTTACAGCTGGTAATAACTTACCAGATCTAAAAATGCTTGTAATGTTGTTTTGTTAGTGGAAGCAGGCATATTTTTTATTGCACCGATCCTAGAAGGGTCTGGTTTTCATCCGTTTTCATCAATCCCCTGTCCCAAATACTTTATTTTTGTTTAAAAAAATTGCATTTATTTTCCCTTACTTTAAATCCATAATCACTTATTCTTTTAAAAATATTTTTTGTATGTTCAATATGCTGATCCCTCAATTCACTTTTGATCAATATGTTATCCAAGTATGGGACCACAAACTCACAGTCTGCTAGCATAGTGTTCATCACTTGCTGAAATATTGCTGGTGTGACCTTAACCCCAAATGGCAGTCTTTTGAAATGGTACAGACCTTTATGAGTATTAATTGTTAATACTTTAGCACATTCCTCATCTACCAATAATTGGAGGTAGACCTCTGACAAATCCAGCTTGGAAAAAATTTTCCCACCATTGCACTTAGCAAATATTTCTTCTGGCCTTGGAGGCAGATAGTTGTAATTTTTTAAACAACCATTAAGACCTGTTGAGAAGTCCACATATACTCTTATTTTGCTTTTCTTTTTTATATATACAGTAGGAGCCGCCCACTCTGAGTAGTCTACTTTTTCAATTACCTCCATGTCTTCCAACCTTTTTTAGTTCCTTCTCAACTGCTACAAAGGTAAAGGTGACGCTTTAGATACAAATAATTACAGAGGTATCAAGTTGTTAGATCAGGTAATGAAAGTCACGGAGAGGGTCATAGCCCAACTAATTAGGGAGAGAGTCAGTTTAGATGAGATGCAGTTTGGGTTTGTGCCAGGCAAAAGCACCTCTGATTCTATATTTCTGGTAAGACAGCTGCTGGAGAAATACCTAGCCAAGGATAAACCTCTGTACCTGGCTTTCGTTGACATGGAGAAAGCCTTTGACAGGGTCCACCGATCCCTTATCTGGTGGTCAATGAGGAAACTAGGGATAGAAGAATGGTTAGTTAGAGCTGTGTAAGCCATGTACAGGGACGCTGTCAGTAAGGTGAGGGTTGGCAATGAGTACAGTGAAGAATTCCGAGTAGAGGTAGAGGTCCACCAAGGTTCAGTCCTCAGCCCACCTCTATTTATCATAGTCCTCCAGGCGATAACAAAGGAATTCAAGACAGGATGCCCCTGGGAGCTCCTCTATGCTGGTGACCTTGCTGAGTCACTATCAGAACTAGAGGAGAAGTTTCAGGTGTGGAAGCTAGTCAACCTAGCTAAAACCAAAGTCCTAATAAGTAGGAAGGTAAACAAAACACAAACCCCTTCAAGTAGAGAGCCCTGCTCAATCTGTAGAAAAGGCATAGGTAGAAACTCTATAAGATGTACCCAGTGCAAGCTATGGTCACATAAGAGGTGCAGCAATATCAAAGGAAGGTTAACTAGGAAGTTAGTTTTTGTATGTAGCAGATGTTCAGGAGCAATAAACACTGAAAATGTGCAGAAAACAACTTTGGTCACATTCCAGGGAGAAAAACTAGACTCAGTTGATAGCTTCCTCTATCTAGGTGACCAAGTTAGTAGTGGGGGAGGGTACGCCGAAAGTGTAGCTGTTAGAATAAGAATAGCCTGGGCAAAGTTCAGAGAGCTCTTACCTCTGCTGGTGACAAGGGGCCTCTCACTCAGAGTAAAAGGCAGACTGTATGACGCATGTGTACGAACAGCCATGTTACATGGCAGTGAAACATGGGTCGTGACTGCTGAGGACATGCGTAGGCTCACAAGGAATAAAGCCATAAGCCTCGATGGATGTGTAATGTCAGTGTGCATACTAGACAGTCCTTGAGAGAAAAGTTGAACCTAAGAAGCATCAGTTGTGGTGTACAAGAGAGACGATTGTGCTGGTATGGTCATGTGGCGAGAATGGATGAGGATAGCTGTGTGAAAAAGTGCCACACCCTAGCAGTTGAGGGAACCCGTGGAAAAGGTAGGCTCAGGAAGACCTGGGCTGAGGTGGTGAGGCACGACCTTCGAACATTGGGCCTCACCAAGGCGATGACTTCTGACCGAGACCTTTGGAAATATGCTGTGCGTTAGAAGACCCGGCAAGCCAAGTGAGAACAAAATCCAAGGCCCCTGCCAGGGGTGTAGCCAGCCCACTT
>NC_068986.1:62831280-62843780 GCF_001194135.2 Octopus bimaculoides | reverse complement strand
AAGTTGTGGATTGTTCAGATAAAGATTGTTTAAGTTTTCTTTCCCATCAGGTCATGATCTCCAGTCACACTGACACACTGACACCAAAGGCTGCAACTTGAACCTGCAAGTATAGTTTCCTGCTAAACTTTACTCTGTAGTTCTTCAAGGTGGTTCTTATGCCCATATTGCATGTGCAATCATTCTTTTCACCTGACTTGTTCTCAGGGTCCTGGGTGGGTATGGTGCAGCCACTCCAGCACTCTGCAGTGCTTTTCTGCACTGCTGAGGTGATGGTGGGTGGTCTTCCCCTCTGTGACCTGGTGGGGCAGAAACTACTAAGGTCATGATTGTCTAGGTAGTAACAGGCATAGCTTAGTTACCTCATGTTGACTAGTGTTGACTTCGTGGATAATCTCACAGATAATCTCAATGCATTTTTTCACAGAAAAATCTATGTCTATAGATGGGTAGAGCGAAACTTACATCCATACTACCCACTATACAACCTGTGAGGTCGTTGTAGTGGTTACAACTACTGATTCTACTGAGGAGATCATCTGTGCTCATGCAGACATCTGGAGACCTTTCAATGAGTGGTTGTAACACCTGTGCAAGGAAATAGGATAACCTGTAATTGTTGAAGATATTCACTCTGCAAACTGATCGGGTTGGGGGTCCCATAACAAGGTTTACGTAGGGTTCATGGTCCTTACCTAACCTGTATAGCATAGGAACATCATTGTTGAATACTTGGAAATTTTGTGCAGTCCATTTCTTGGGTTGTAGTATGTTGGAGTATACATATTCGCCATGATAGATCGCTAGCCCCTTCACATTCTTTATTTTCCCTCCTTGTTTCTTTCTGTGGAAGAGCGTAGGCTCGAAACGTTAAAGATTTTTTCACTTCCTGAGAGTTGAACTAATACATCTGTTTGTTGTCTACACCACCTGTTTTCATCTTTTGCCTTTTTTGTGAATTCTCCCTATATAATATATATATGTATATACAGAATATATACATATATATATCAGATTGGAGCCTGGTGTAGCCATCTGGTTTCACCAATCCTCAGTCAAATCGTCCAACCCATGCTAGCATGGAAAGCGGACGTTAAACGATGATGATGATATATTTATATATATATATATACACACACACACATTGTGCGATGGGTAAACTGCTGCCATTTTATATTTTTAATTTCAACTTAAGCAGAAAAGTTGCAGGTGATTCTGAAGTAATATATAATTTGATTGTATTTTTACTGACATAAAAAAAATAAAGAAAATATAATGCTAGTGGTGAAAGTAATAGTATACAAGTCCTCTATTTAAGTTGTCTTCCAAAACATTTTCAGTATTTGAACTTGTAGGCAAGTGGTCTGTTGTTTAGATGCTTAATGTTCCAGAAATAAAAAAGACAATGAAAAAGCAAAATTATGGTTAAGATTGTGGTTTTGATTCCTGAACTGGGCAATGTGTAGTGTTCTTGAGTAAAATATTTCATTTCACATTGCTCCAGTCCACTCAGAGCTGACAAGAATGAGTAATCCTATGACAGACCAGCATCTTGTTTGAAGTAGGGAGAATATGTGTGCCACAGAATTCAGGAAATTGGCTTTATAAGCCTAAGGTTCAGGAAGGATCTTTGATTCTTTTTTAATTCAAGAATTTACTATTGATGGTAAGCAAAAGGTATTTGGTATGTTTTAGGCTGGTGCACATAAAAAATCTGACTTCTGACTCATTTATTAACTCTATTCTCAACAAGTTATTGTTACATCCAATTCCTCAACAGGATGGGGCCACACTGACCCTCCCCCTACTAACTTTGATTGGAATTTGACATAAACTTGAAATTTCTCATGGTGGTAAGCCAATGCAAGTTCTTTTAGTTTTTGCATTGAAGTGGCTGCTGTGATGTCATAAATCTTGTAGACATCAACATTTCTAGGATACCTTTCAAAAGTACTAAACCTTAACTATGAATCTCCAACCTTGTGTATGTGAGTTCTTAAATTAAATGTTGATAAATGTATTATAAAGTTATATACGGTATTTGAAGTCTTATTTATATGACTCTTCCCATAAAAACACAGTTATTGCAGAGAAGGAAGGTTTTGGCAACAGTAATAAATGAAATAAAAACTGACCATATTCATATGGAACTTTATTAGACTGCCACAAATGTACATAAAAACAAACAAGTGGTGACAATACTCCAGTGTTTTCACAATCTAGCATCACACAAGTAAAAAGAAATTGCACATTAAGCAAGAAGCATCATACACATGGATGCAATTTCCAGACCAGAAAATAAATTTTGTAAGGGTTGGAATGTGATAGCAGGACTATAAAATTTAAAGAATGCATAAATAAACATAGGAAAGCTCCAAAAACATGCCAGATGTATTAAAATTAAAAGTTACAAACCCTCAATATCACAACTTTTGCTGGTTTGAAAAAATAGAAAAAGAGAGGGGTGAGTTATATCACCCCACCACTCTTTTTTGTTTCAGAACAGCAAAACTTGTGGGTATGATTCTGCTTTATACACATCATATAACTCCTCATAACTTTCTTATTTTGGGGGATTTTCAGAAAATTTTTGAGAATTTGTGTTCTACACACAGGAAATAATATGACAATGAAAACAAAACCGTTTTTTTAAATTCTTCAGAAAAATTTGTCTTTTGAATTTTATTTTTAAGTTTTCAAAAAGATTTTTCAAACTTTTTTTGTTTTAAATCATAGTTAAAAATATGGACAGTCCGAATTTTTGGCTGAAATTCCACCAATAGACCATTAAATATGTTTATGGAGAGAAAGATATTAAAAAATATCAATACATCAGAGTAACAAACAAATGTGGAAGGTATGATGTGGAAGTGAGATGTGCTAAAAATAACAGCTAAATACCCATTAGTTCACACAAAAATTTTTTTTGTTTTTGGCTTTTGCATAGTCATATGATTTCACATGCATAGAACATAAATTCACAAGAATTTTCTGAAAATTTCAAAAATTAAAAGGTTATGAGCGGTTAAATGCCGTGTGCAAAACAGAATTCTGCCAAGGGGGTTTGGTGACTTTCAGTTTTAATACACTCCTGTTGGAAATAGTGTTAAAAAATTTAAAGTTAAAATAGTCATGTGTTAGTGCAAGGATCAGCAATAGGTGAGTTGCAGTTCATAAGTAAACCACTGAAGCGTTCTCTAAGAAACTTGGATTTTTCAGAAAATTTTTCGAATTTAATATATTTGAGGACCATTGAGCCTTTGATATCTATTAGATGAGTTTTTTTTTTGTGTCACAATTTAATTTTTTTCATTACGTGCGATGGAAATTTGAGAATATTCAGGATATTATTATATGTATGATATTATATATATATGTGGACTCTGGGCAAATGTAGCAAAAAAATACAAGTAGATCTTCAGAAAAAGTTGCTGCTTTCCATGTTAATCTTTTAAGTGCATGGTGCACATAAGGAATTTAATTAAAGTTTCTTGAAAACTTCCAAAAATATATTTAATTAGATACTTTATAATGAAGTTTTAATTATTTTAATTACATATATTTTCATTTTCAGAAAATGTTCATATACATGTACCAAAAGATTAACAAAATTTGATGTAAAGATAATGAGATGCCCTCACAATGTCTTTATGGTGTGTCCTCGTACTTTGTAAGCAGAATATCAATTTATTATTTCTTAATTCTTGCATATCATATATTTTTAATTTCTTGTTTAATAATCACTTTTGACACACTGACCCTACATTTTCATTAATCATCAACTTTCTTCCTCATTGACCTAATATACTGAACTTATACAGTTAGTAAACTACCACTGCTAATGTGATGGTTACAGAGCCTCTGTTATTTTTATTAAGTCAACTCTGCTTGAACAGACCTTTAGCATGGATGCAGCCTATTGCCAAATCATTCAATTAGTCATTTAACCATTCTTAACCTATATTTAAGATTATGAACTAACTGAAGTATGTACCATACCGCCAATGGTAAACAGATGGATGAGAAAGATTTACTGCTGATATTAGAAAATGAAGTGACTTCATGAAGCTCCTTTGTTGGATTGTGCTATTAACATTTTCTTTTTCAGTTCATATCACATGTTCAAGCATATTTCATGCCTATGATCTGTTTTACTGTTCATATCCATGTAAACTACATATCCTAAAAGTTACATCCTTCTTTTCTTTTGCCTGCTGGATCTGGAGAAAGGAGCAGTGCCTTATTGTCTTCAGCCACCCTTAAAGTTCAGTGAAATTGATACAATTAATATTTTGCTTAAATTATTGCAAGCCAAACCCTGCAAGAAAGACATGGGCAAAGAGGGAATTCCAGAGAACCAATGTTTTGGAGAGGAGATCTGACTTAAATGTGGACATAGGAGAGCTGTGTCTGCACAGGCAGGTAACACAGTGTTAGACAGTTCAGAAATCATGATGATCAACCTCATATCTTAGAAGAGTACTTGATTACAGAAGCGTTCATCAAAAGGGACAAGTTGGTGGGTTTGCAGTTTGGAACCTGGAAAAGTAAGTCAATGTCAGCTAATGGTAGTTTCTGTTGCTGAATTTGAGTAGAGAATTTGGTTAAGGTGCTCAGGATCTGGATGAGACCAGGCCTCCATGTAGAGAAAATATGAGAAAAGGCCACAAGTATGTTAGACAACCTCACTCAGAAAAGAAACTATAGCCTGACTGTTATGCTTTCACCAAGAAACACCTGACCAGTTTGGAATGTACACTCTTTCACTTTTTAGTCAGGACATCTGCTTAATACCAACAACCACTTTATGTGAGTCTCAGGATACTACTGGCTGATGATGTGCATGCATGCTCCAAGATTGACACACCAGCAGAGGTTCTTGAAATACTATGATGAACCAAGCTGCAAACCTGAGTCAAGTGCAGACTAAGGTGGAATGTTTAACATCAACAATTTTGTTGCCAGACACTTACTAAACTCTACAAGCTGAGCAATGTGACTGGTGAGAAGTCAACCCTTGCATTTTAATTGTGAGTTGGGAATAATTTCTTGTCATTGTCATCTGTTTTTTAAAATTTCACTTTCATTTTTATGAATCTCAATCTTCATTGCTTTGTACTTCATCCTCATACTGCCCCGTCATGGGCTCTCATGGCCAAAAATCATTATTATTAAATTAAAAGAAATCATCATCATCGTCATCATCATCATCGTCATCATCCTCATCATCATCATCAATCATCATCATCATCATCATCATCATCATCACCATCATCATTATTATCATTATTATTTCATTCTCTTAGTGGGAAAACATTGTTTGCTGTTCCTTTTGAGACATGATTTATTAAAACATTACTAAATGAAATTATTGTTTGAATTCATGTAAAAAATGAACAAACAGAATTTTTTAACTCATCATTATTCCCAGAAAAAAAATGCAGTTGGGAGAATTTTGTGAGACAGAAGAGAATTTCTTTGCTTCAGGAGCTAATCCAGGAGAATACAAAGTGAAAAATTATATATTTGCAAGTATGAAATGGAGAAAATCTACCCTCAGATTAAGTAGTCCAAGCTCTTCAGAACATATCAGAAGAAATCTTCTTAACCAAAAAAGGCAAAAGCTATGGTACTATCTGCTTTCAGAACTGAAGTTACCACCAAAGCTCAATTCTATGTTAAATTTGTGCTGTCAACAAGAAATTATTCCCAACTCACAATTAAAATGCAAGGGTTCACTCCCCACCAATCACATTGCTCAGCTTGTAGAGTTTAGTAAGTGTCTGGCAACAAAATTGTTGATGTTAAAAATTCCACCATTTAAATTTGTGTTGTTTTACTCTTCTAGGGCCAATAAGTAAAGTCCCATCAAGTACTGGAGTCAAAGGTATTGACTTGTACTTTTTACCAAAAATTTCTGGTCATGTGCCTAACTCAGGAACTATTACCATTGTTGTTGTTGTTGTTGTTGTTGTTAGCACTGTCACATTGATGGCCAAGTCTAGATCTTTGGGCGAGCTTAGTCTATTTTCAAGAATAACATGGTTCACTTCCTTGGGCTTTTGTTTATCTGCAGTTTATACAATAAGAAAAAAACAGAGTTGTTGTAATTGTTACTGTTGCTGTTTGTGTTGTTTTTGTTATTCCTGTTTTTGATATTCAGCCCCAGGTCAGCACTAGAGAACAATCAGAACTATGATTAAACATATTCTAACTGTAATCCTCCTATCCCTTTTTTTTTTTTTTGTATCAGTGACTATACTGTGATTTGAAAGAGATTTAAATGTTACTTCTAGTAGAATGAGTGATTGTATAAAGATTTACTTGTCGTCTTGGTTACAAAGCAGAGAGGTTTTTTTTCATCAGAAAATGAATAAGCCAAACATTTCAATCAAATAAAAAGTTAGATATGATTTTTAAATGTGTAATATTTTTTAAGGAATATATTTTTAATGAAATTATATGAATCATTTCTTTTTTGTCGAGAGTAAAAACTAGAAGAACAACCATGCTACAGATTGCATTTATCTTCCAATTGTTGAGATGCTATACTTGCTCAAGTTGGATGCCACTCTTTCTACCTGAGAGCTGTTATTAGTATCCCCATTAAAGTAACTTGTCTCTATATTTTCCCATTCCTTTTCCATGGAAAGATAATGATATTTTTACATTTCAAATAACTGCCACTTGAATACTTTCTTTGTGTTATTTTAAATGCAATACAAAAGACATTGTGCTTGCTAACAGTCAACAAAGCTTTCTATTGAAATCAAAAGGAAATATTTCTTTAAAAACTACATTAGCTCATTATGTTCTATTGTCACTGAAATAACAGTCAGCTTTATTGACAAAATCGTCATATACACTGAAAATGATTACATTTACATATTTACTAAGATGCACACACATAAATACGTTTGTATGAATTTAAATGATATTCACTTTAAATGAAGTAATATAGATGGGTAGGGAACCACATTTTATATTTTTAAGTACTGAGTAAACAGGACAAAATATTGTACATATTTGTATAGACCCATCCATTCACACATGCACACACATACATATAGGCCTATAAAACCATAAGACCAGTCATATATATATATATATATATATATATATAGATCGGGGTTCCTAATGCTGGTGGTGTCATTTCTAATGCTCCAATTCTGTCATGCTTGTAGACCTATTCTCATTTGGCTAACACTAGACAGCAAAAAACTATGAGATTGTTTCTTTCAAACCATCTCATATTTTATGGCAATTTATTTTAACAATTTTGTGAGAGTTTCTATTGCATTTTCATGTGCATCATCTATTCTTAAGGTGTGTGAAATATAGTCTTCTGAGAAAGAGTGCAGAATTGTGTGCTGCTTTTGCTTTGCTTTGTTGGAAGGGTTTGTTTAATTGTTTCTGGTGGTACTTTAATGCTTCATCTACTTATTGTGCAGAAAAGGCTGTCCATGGTATGCATTAATTTGGAAGATTCTTATGGTGTTTCATACATGTCGCATGTTTTGAGCCATAATGTTGGGTGGTGATTGTAAAGAATGTATGCTACATTATTGGGTAGCAACTGTGTAGAGTATGAGTTATGTAAACTGTTGGGATGTGTTTCATGTGGCAGTTATGTAAGAGTTTATGTTGTCTTTTTTTACTGATGAGGATTGTGCAGTTTATATCAATAATCGGGAAAAATATTTGTTGTGTGAGCTACGCAGAAAATGTGCTGCACAGATTGTACTATTGAATTAAGTGTATCTTGCACAGTGTAAGAATGTACAGTTGTAAGCCTTGATATGTATTTTCTTATTTGTTTCTGTACTTCCGTATCATACTAACGTTCCAGTTATATATTTGATACTGTCTTTACTTCCCTACATTCTGCTGGTTTCCATTTCAAAAACCTTGAACTTGAATAGTTTTCCTACCTCCAGGCAGTATTTAGTCAGAACAGATTGAGATATTTATTAGATTACAGCGATCATCATTCCTGTTTTTGGTTATAATTATTATCATCATCATTATTATTATTATTATTATTATAACACGAAAACTCACAGCTTATTCTGATGGGTATGATGGAAAGTGTCAGCTGTCCACAGCCAGCAGACTTTGGTGACACTTGTTTACTGGTCATGCTTCAAGAACCCTACGAAGAATTCTTACAGTTCCAAGCAATGTTGATTTTTGTAGGTGTTCTACCTTCACACTTGCACCAATCTTTTTCAGCTATGTTGGTAGTTGAGTGCTGATACTTCCAAGTGCACCAGTTACTATTGGTATCACATCTACTCTTCATTAACCACAACCTTCATATTTCTTCAAATCAAAATAGTTGCTTATTTTTTTTTCTTCTTTCAAATTGATCCTGTTGTCACCGGGGCATGCTATGTTGATTATCATACATGTTCTTTCTTTTTTATTCACCACAACAATGTCTGGTTTCTGATATCTGGTTGGTTGGATCACACTGGATTATTGAATCCCACAGGATTTTGCAATTCTCATTTTCAATAACTCCTTCTGAAATTTTCTCATACCACATCTTTGCTCTTTGTAAGCTGTGATTTCCACAGAGCCCCCAATGGATCATTCTTGCCACTTTATCATGTCATCTTTTGTATTCATGTTGTGCTAATTTCAGGCATTTGCTAATGATGTGCCGTACCATTTCACCCCTCTCACCACACATTCTGCATTTGTCACTCTCGGTAGTGTTGTCTATTCTGCACTTCATATAGTTGGTCCTTAACATTTGTTCTTGAGCTGTGCATATGAATACTTCTGTTTCTATCTTCAGGTCATTCCTCCTCATCCATAGCCACCAGTCCTTTGTATCTGTCTTGGCCTTCACATCTCTTGCAAACTGACCATACATTTTCTGTTCCTTCCATGTTTTTCCTTTTTTTTTTTGTTAATTTCTTGTTTAAATTTTTCTTTAGTTACACAATTTTCAGTGTTGATGATGCCAACCTCCTTCGTGTTTCAACAGTGGCTCTACAGCATTTTTTTATATACCACCCTTGGCTGTTTTCCTCTGCTTTGATACAGTCCTGGCAACTGATTAAACCTCTCCCACCCTTTCTTCTGGATAAGTACAGCCTATCGGTGTCACTCTTAGGGTGGAAGGCTCCATGTACTGTCAAGATTTTTCTGGTTTTGGTATCCATTTTCTTCATTTCTCTCTTTTACCATTTTATAATTCCTGCACCATACTGAAGTGATGTTATCACCCACATATTAACTGCTTGGATTTTATTTCATCCAGTCAATTTTCAGCACAACACCAACCACAGTCTTCGGAATTACTCCATCCTCAGTTGCTCTTTCATTTCTTTTTCCATTATCTCATTGAACCACCACCACCACCACCACTACCACCACCACCACCATCATCATCATCATCATCATCATCATCATCATCATCATCATCATCATCATCATCATCATCATCACCATCACCACCATTATTATTATTAAGGCAGTGAGATGGCAGAATCGTTAGCATGCCAGGCAAAATGCTCAGCAGTATTTCGTCCTCTGAGTCTGATTTTGCCTTTCATCCTTTCAGGATTGATAAACCTAAGGCACATATATATTAGAGATAAACTGCCTGCAAAGGTGAGCAGTTGATGTCAGCTCAATTTTTTAAATCTCGTAGATTGTTGACTTCCCTGGGATCTGGTCAAAAAATTTGTAAGTACCTTTCTTGATCATTCCCAAGGCACCCACAACAACAGGGATGGTTTTGGTTTTTAATTACCACATCCTAAATATCTCAATCTTAAGGTTCTTGTATTTTGATAGCTTTTTAAATTCTTTTGTTGAGATGTTTCTATCAGTATGCACCATCACATTACTTAATATGTCTTTGGTAATGATGTCTGGCATGTTGACATTTATTTGCCTGTCTGTATATATCCCATACAGGATGGTAACATTCTTTCTCTTAGTGACTGGTTATGGATGGTGTTCATACAGGTTCTTAGGATGCAGGATCCCATAGTGATGACATATGCTCTAGTGCAAGTGTTGGCCAACTCGATCATGCCTGGCTTTATATTCTGTAGGATCAAGATCTGAGCAACTAGCGACAATGTGGTCAATGCTCTCAATTTTGTCATCACAGAGTTTACACAGTGTCTGCCCCATTGTGCAAGATATTAGCTTGATAGTTCCGAGTGAGGAGACTCTGATCTTATGTAACTAGGATAAATCCTTCTGTTTCAGCTTTCAAGCCAGTGCTCTGCAGCCACTGAGGGGTTCTTCTCCATCTGATGGGTTCTTCTCTACGTCAGCCTTCCCAGCTCATTTGGAATATTGCCCATGCAACAGTTTTCTTGCCACGGTCTTGACATTTCTGTCAAGCTTTCCTGTTTCATTTTTGTCTTACACCCTTTTACTGCCTTAGTGGGTGGTGTATACTCATTAACACCATCATAATCAAGTAGGTTAAGCTCTCATCTGTATTTATATGCTCCTTTTGAGATTAGCCTAAATACAGATGAGTACTTATTAATAACTTGTAGGCACACTGTATTTCATTATGCAACCATAATATACTACAAAGTATATTAAAAGCTTTTTAATTCAACTTTGTGTTAGCAATGCTTTTAGATCCCTTAAAGTTATCTCTACAGATTTTCTATAAAGATTATAGCCAGCACTGATTTGTATGATACTTTGTATCTGAGTATGCCTAATACCACATAAGAGGTGCAGCAATATCACAAGAAGGTTAATAGAAAAACTAGTCTTTGTGCATAGCAGATGTGCAGGTAAATAAACACTAAGACTGTACAGAGAATAGATTCCTTCAAATGTCTGGTTGGATCCTAAGAAGTAGTAGATAGCTTCTGTTACCAGGGTGACTAAATTAGCAGTGGAGAGGGAAATTTTGAAAGCATAGTTGCTAGAATAAGTGCACCTCTTACATGTCCATAGCTTGCACTGGGTACACCATATGCAGTTTCTACCAACACCTTTCCTACATATCAGACAGAGCAATCTCTCTGAAGGAATTTGAGAATTCTTTGTTTTTCTACTTACTAGGACTTTGCTAAATTGACTCTAACACCCTTAGATTCTAGACCTTGCTTCCACATCTGAAATTCCCTCTCTGGTTCAAGTAGGGATTCACCTATAAGAACAAGATCATCAGCATAGATAAGCTCCCAAGAGCAGCTAGTCTTAAACTGGCACTTCTTGATGCAGCTGGTTAGAGTGGGGTTGAGAACTGATCCTTGGTGAACTCCTACTTGTACACTAAATTGATTGCTATAGTTATTGCCAACTTTTTCCTTCCTGACAGCATCCTTAAACATGGCTTGTACAGCTCTCACCAACCACTCATCTATCCCTAGCTTCCACATTAACCATCAGATGAGGGAGTGGAGGACTCTGTCAAAGGCTTCCTCCAAGTCTACAAAAGCTAAGTACAGAAGTTTGTTCTTGGCTAAATGATTTTCCTGAAGTTGCCTTACCAGAAAGATAACATTAGTAGTGTTTCTCTCTTGCAGAAAACTTAACTGCATCTCGTCCAGGCTAACTCTCTTCCTAATTAGTTGAGGTATGACCCTCTCTTGTAACTTTCATGATCTGGTCCAACAGAATGCAGTGAGCTACTACTTTTGTTGGAAACAATGAGCCTCTCCCTAAGAGTGAAGGGCAGATTGTATGATGCATGTGTATATATAGCTATGCTACATGGTAGTAAAATATGGATTATGACTACAGAGGACATGAAAAGGCCTGAAAGAAATGAAGCCAGCATCTTCCACTGGATGGGTAATGTCAATGTGCATATATGGTAGAGTGTAAATGATTTAAGAAAAAACTGGTTATAAGAGGAATCAGCTGTAGAGTGCAAGAGAGAAGACTGCACTGATACAGTCATGTGATGTGAATGGATGAGGGCAGCTCTATAAAGAAGTGCCAATCTCTAATTGAGAAGGGAACCTGTGGAAGGGGTAGACCCAGGAAGATGTGGGACGAAGTGGTGAGAAAGGATATTCAAACACAGGGCTTCTTAAACGAGATGACAAAGGACCAAGACTTCTAATGGTTTGCTGTGCTTGAGAAGATATGTCAAGCTAAGTAAAACTGTGGCTATCCACAGTTATGGACAGTTATGTCCTCTATGTTCCTTTCTCAGCTGAGAGGGCTCATGGGTGCTGGTGTCACGTAAAAAGCACTCTTGCTAGTGTCACATAAAATGCTCCCTTACTGGTATTTCATAAAAACACAGGTGTCAGTGCCATGTAAAAGCACCCATGCTGGGTAAAAGTGCCCATGCTAGTGCCATATAAAAACGCCCATGCTAGTGTTGGTGGTTGGTGTTAAGAAGGGCATCCAGCCATAAAAGCCATGCCAAAATAGACAATTGTAACTTGAGTAGCACCCCAGTTGGTCAGCTCCTGTCAAACCATCCAAACCATGCCAACATGGAAAGTGAATGTTAAATGATGATGATGAGAAGGAGGAGGAGGCGGAGGAGG
>NC_068986.1:62815326-62831214 GCF_001194135.2 Octopus bimaculoides | reverse complement strand
GGAGGAGGAGGAGGAGGAGGAGGATGTTTATGATGATGATGGCTGAAGAACCTGTCAAGTGGGAGGTTTTGTAAATTATTGCTGCCTTAATGGAGGGTTCCATAACTATTGTTGGCATTTTTTCCCCTTAGCTTTACTAATTTTAGCATGGTTTCTCCTGATAGAGACATAAGTAAGGCAAAAATGGAAATAGTAGAGATCTGATAGCAGTAATTAATTACATATACAGTATATATCTGCAACTTTGACAAAAATATTGACTATAGACACAATAAGGGACTGAAAGTAATAGGTGTGGTCAAGAATTTTGATTTGCAAGCATGTGGTTCTGGATTCAAGCACTCTCTGTGGTCCTTGGAGCATGTTTTCTAATATAGTTTCAGATTAACCAATGCCTTGAGAGTGAAATTATTAACTAAAATTGTGCAGAGGTTTGTCATATATACATGCATGCACACACACACACACATGCACACATGCACACACACACAGAATAAATGGAAAGTTACTGGAGTTCAATGGAAAAGGAATGAAATTCAACAATAAAGCTAAATGGATAGATGAATTAGAACAGGGATACTCAAGCATGTTGAATAAAAACTGGAATCGATGGCACAGTACTAGAACCCGTCCTGAAAAATACCAAACAAGAAATAATTCAGGTCAAGATCTTGTAACAGGATATTGGTTCAAGAATCTTAACTTTTATCAGTGAGAGTTAATAACACTCTATGGGATAAGTATCAAGGGCACATAAAACATACCCACATGGCTGTCAACAGTCTCATCCCCCAAAACAGCCAAACCACCAAACCTAAAAGTTACTGCCAAAACATCATATATAAAATGTTTGGTGTTACTGGAAACTTAAACATCAATAGAGATGTAGACAGGATATACTTCTCATGGTAAGATGGTGGCTGCAGTCTCAAATCTATGTTGATGTCATATGAAGCACATGTCATGACACAGAAGTAATATCTGCAGCAGAGGATGGAGGCCAAAAACTATCTTGCCCAAGTTTGTGAGCTCAAAAATAACAATATCTTTAGGATAGCTAATGAACTCAAGGAAAGGCATAAAATAAAAGCTGATGTGGATCTCTCTGTAAAGAGCTTTGATAAATTTATCAGAACAAAATAAAACAAAATGGATCAGTTCACTGAAAAGTTAATGGCACTTGGCATGAAGTATTGACAAGTTTATGATATCTCACTTTGATGATTATGTCCAGGCAATTTAAGAACAATAGATCATCACTAAGCATTTGCAACATAAAAAGCAGAAAACACTGACCGACAACAATTATAGGCTGTGCTAAACTAAAATTGAAAACATCAACCACATTATTGCTAACTGTAAGAGAATGTCTTTTAGATATTATTTTCCCATGAGGCATGGTGTGCTGACCTGAAGAGCCTAGAACAGAATAAGAAAAAGAAAATTACCAACAGACAATGTCAACTATATTGAGACTGATGGGTCAAAAGAATATTAGAGGAACTTGAAAATTAAAACAGCTTCCAAGTTAAAACACAATTAATCAAATATTATTGTATGGGACAATGAAAAAAATACTTTGTTGTGGAAATCAGCTGTCCTCTGGACACCAATGTCATCAGAAAGGAAATAAATGCTCAAATAAACTTGAGCATCTATGAGACAAGACAACAGAAGCAACCTCCGTATTACAGAGAAATTTGATATCATAACTTTAACAGCAAACATTTTGAACATTAGGAAAAAAGAAAAACACTTTCTCTCCCTACCTACACAAACAACAGTTTAAACTGTGAAATTTCAAATATAATTCCTTGTCAGGATAATTAATATAATTCCTCGTCGGGATAAATGAACATATAATATATATAACAGCTATAATGTTGATATCTATAATAGAATAAAAATATTACTTTTTTATTCGATCATGGGCACTCATACTTGAATGCAAAGTCATGTACATACATAAACACACATAACATGATTTGTAAAGTACTTTCATGAATTCACAATTTCATGAATTTAGAAACACTTAAAATCTCTGTAAACCCCTGTAAATGATCAATATACATGATCAGTAAATGATCAGTATACACATGCACATACATTCACAAAAGTGCAGCTATGTGATGCACATTGTATATATTTATATAAGAGTATGTGGAATGTATTTGTATAGAGCACTTAAAGTATATTGATGCAAAACCCATAAAAAAACATTTTACCAACACTTACAAAAACCAATATAGAAAGTGAACATTAAATTATGATGATGATAATGATGATCATGAATGAACAAGTACTAAGTGATGTTAAGTGCATAAATTAATAGGATTACTTACTCAATATCAGGAATATTAAATTCATGATATGTAACGGTTGTTGCGACATTGATAATTCAGTAAGACTGTTTAAGATACAGTACTATCCAGACACAAAGTAGGATAAGTAAGTTAAGGAGGCAAAGCTTAGAAAGAAAAGCACTAAGAGGAAGCTGTCTCTGAAAGATCAGGTAAAGATTGCAAAAGCTTACCTTACTCCAGAGATACTATCATCTGCATTTAATACTTTTTATCCCCAAAACTTCAAACCGAATTGAAAGGTTTCACCTTCTACTTTTCTTGAAGCTAAGGTAAGTTGTATAGACAGTAAACTGGTGTAAATTTTCAATATTTTTAGAGAAATAAATTTATCTAATTTTTTTTTATCAACCAGTGATAAAATGATTTTTTAAAATATTGATATATACTTGACAGTTGGTAAATTTACTTAAGGTATCATTTCATTTCTTCATGACAGTGTCAGCTTTTCTGTGTAAATTAATCAAGTCCAATTCATTGTGCCTCATCATTTTGTGAGACATCCTCATGCCTCCAAATTTTAGTTTGTGGAAACTAATGAGGTTTAGCTACAGTGGGTATTATAAAGTATTTCATTTATTTTACTTGATTATCACAGATATTGCATTGCAAAATTATTGTTTGTAAAAATGAAGTTTTAAACAGAGAATATATATTATCATACTGTCAGCAAATGGTTAAGAAAGACAATACAATATTTTGCATTAGTAGTCTACCAGAATATTCACAACATCAAAATATAGAAGGATAAGAGAAAAAATTAGAGTTGAGTTCACCATGCCCTGAGTAGGTTACACAGATAGCATAATTCACTGCTGTGGTCAGCAGTTGAACTGAAGAATTAGCAAGAGATTTGTTAGATTTCAATGTGAAATTTAGTCATTCCTAAAGAAAAGCTTGTTGTACTTTATCCCAAGAGAGATCTTTCATCTGCTTTATGTTACTGAAACCAAAGTTTCACGCAAAATCTGTGGTAGCCAGTAATTAAAGAACAGATATTCCCTAGCATGGGATACAGGAACAATACAGTTGAAATAATGAAATGCAAACAGACAGGTGCAACAAAACACCTTAAAGAGTAGAAATCATTTGATAACATTAGAGGAGGAAGTTTTGGAAACTCTACTTCAATTTTTTATTATTATTATTAGATACTACTATGTAGTATTTTACGCTTCTATAAAAATACAAAACTTGTTACATGAACACTGGTAAATATTGAAATTTACAAACTTACTCATCTTATATCATATTCAAAAGCAAGAAAAATATTAGGAATCTATAGAAGAAAGGAAGAAAACAATACTTGCAGAGGAATCAGATTTTAAAATGATGGCAATGATTATAAGGATGATGCATTAAAATATAAATTTTGTAACCACTCATTTTTAACCTTCAAAATATTTAGAATTACCTCAAGAAAGTAAACTATGTAACACAAGCTGCACTGTAACAGGTTATTCACTAATTTCCTGAAGCAAATTTGGAAAATATTTGTGGTGTAAGTTAATTAAGTTCATTATGATCATAGCAATTAAATATAATTATGAACCCTAATTAATAACGTTTCATTTTTGAAAATATTGAAACTGTACTTTGGAGTTTTATTTATTGATATTTTTACTCAGAAATCAATAAGAATATGTTGAAATAGAATGGCATTCATGCTTTTCTTAGAGGTTCTCAAAATTATTATCAAAATAAGTAGTAATGATGAATAGCTACAATGGAATAATGAAACTAGGTCATGGGATGAGCCAACAAAGAAGTTACATAACTGGCAAGAAAGAATAGTTAAATACTCTCAACTCACACCCTACCATCTTTAAAAGAGAAGGATGCATCAGTTAATAGAACCTTAATTACATTATGCCTTAAAAATCAAAGACAAGATGGTCACAGCTGATACATCTTTGGTCTGCTTGATCAGAGCCGACACCTTTGGCTGAACAACAACAACTAGGTCACTAAAGTTTCCATTCTCTTTTTACAGTTCTAACTCACCATATTGTTCATTAAAATGAGTAATCATCTTCATCATCATTTTTATGTTTGCTTTTTCTATGTAACATGGAATGGCCACTGGCTGGATGCCTTTCCTGAAACCAAAACGTATTTGCATTCCAAGAAACCAACAGAGCATTTGGCCTACAAGACACTTTATTTATAGAAGGCATAAACAAAGGTGCAGCTGCTCAAACAGTGATAATGTGAAGATATATGAAAACAAAGACTTGCACACACAAATATATGTGCATGCACACACACATTTAAATAAATAGATGGATATAAATGTAAATATACATGATAAGCTTCTTTATTTTTTCCATCAACCAAATTTTACTAACAAAGCATTGATTTGCCCATGACTGCCATGCACTGTAATGGAACTCTAATCCATGTGGTGATTGCAAAACAAGTATCATAACCACACAGCCATGATTGGAAGGGTATTCATCATGCTAGTTATACTATCTAATCAAACTTTATGCACTGATTACACAATGTAACACATGTTTTGTTTATTTGTATTTTTTAATGTTCATATATGCCTTTTTTGCCACTAAGTTAAAAAATCACATTCGTTTTGACGTAACATCGATAGTTATTTATTTATTTATTCCTAATTTCATATTTGCTCGTTATATTTGTAATTTTCCTCTACAGCACTTTGTTTGTTCAATCTATTCTAGTATTGTAAGGATAATTACACAACATTTAGTATTTTTTCATATATTGAAAGGTATTTAGGAAGTATATTAGTTAGAACAAAAAGAAACAATAAAACTCTGGACTGTAAATGCCTTGATGACTCTTTTCTTAAGATAAGAAGTGCTTTGACGATTGAGATTCTCTGGAGTGTATACCTTCATCTCTTCTGACTAGAGACCATATATAATCTCCCATCATAGCAGTATCCCATCGTCTGTGGTATCTTTTTCCCATAGTTGCGATGTTCTGATGAAATCTCTCACCATGCTCCTCACTGATATCACCCAAGTTTTCGGGGAAAAAATCTAGGTGAGAGTGCAAAAAATTAACCTTTAAGGAGATATAACAACCCATTTTCTTGAAGTTTTCAATAAGCTTTGCTACCAGCTGTTTGTAATTAGGATCCTTGTGATTTCCTAGGAATCCATGAACTACATCATGAAATGCACACCAAGCTTCTTTTTCAACTTTTGTCATCGCTCTTTCCAGTTTCTTCGACTTTAACATTGCATTTACTTGGGGCCCAACAAATATGCCACCCTTGATCTTAGCCTCAGATAGCTTTGGAAACATAAGACAAATTTCTTGAAAAGCTTCTCCTCAAAAATCTAAGGCCTTCACAAACTGTTTTACCAATCCGAGTTTGATATGAAGTGGGGGTAATAAGATTTTGTTGGAATCTACTAGAGGCTGTTTGAGAACATTTAACATTCCTGGCTGCAGTTCCATTCGTGGGGGCCAATGTACTTTCTCGTAATGATCATCATCAGCTCTGCTGTCCCACAAGCAAAGGAAACATTAATACTTTGTGTATCCCCCTTGCAAGACAAGCAAGAAGACAAGCATCTTGAAATCCCCACAAACATCCCACTTGAACTCAGTGTAATTTATTTTGTCGAGAAGTTCTTTGACATTATCGTAATTTTCTTTCTTCTGTATGGAGTGTGCAAGAGGCAAAGAAGGATATTTATTTCCATTGAGCTATCTATGAACAGTCCCCATTCTGCAGAATCATGCTTGAGTCCAATAGCAGTAAACAATCCAATCACATCTTTACAATAACACAGATCATTAATATCTTCATAGTAAATTTCAAATTCTTCATGGCGTTTCTGGTACACAGATGTCTTGCAGTTTCCCCCCAGTAGATTGCATTCCTTCAACTTTGATGAAAGAAGTTCAGCTCCTGACTTAGTAAAACCCAGATCCCTGATTAAATCATCTAGCTCACTCTGATTTGGAAAGTGAGGCTCCGAAGTCGTTCTTGGTATGAAAGCTTTCTCCATTTCTTGGCTGCTGCTACTTGTTGACTCTTCAGATGAAATATTTTCTGTGGTAGTGGTACTCGTAAACTGTCATCATGTGGGACAGGTGCTCTAGATGATGGTATGCCTGGATACTGAAGAGCTTGTCTTCCTTTCCCTTTTCTGTACTTTGTCACATCGATCATACAAAAGTAACAGTCATCATGATGGTTCTTTGGCTCTCTCCATACCCTTGGAATGTACCTCTTAACCATCTTTCTAGAGTAGATCGACAGCTTCCACATATCACATGTGGGGCCCAAGGTTTGTCCTGGTCACCCATGGGCATTCCGAAATAGAGTCTGTATGCTATCCACAATTTGGCACTTTTCACGATCTTATGTAATACCTGCTTTTTTCCAATATAGTAACCACACACATAGCAAAATGTATCTAGAGAATTTTTACATACTCTAGTAGCCATCCTGAAAGTAGCAGAACTTAGTAATTGGTCTGAAAGAGAAAATTAGACATACATTTAGTAGCGGAACATTATAACAATACCAAATATATAATAACATTGAAAGTTGACATATTTTTTTAACTGTTGATGATGCACAAAAAATAATTTCATTTGTGGAATCAGCAGAAAAAATGGATTGATAAAAATACAATAAACTATTTTTTAAAAAAAATTGTTACGTTGTGTTACCAGCATTAGCAACTGTCTATAATAATGTTCATTAATATATTTGCACTGTAATATATTACTTTGAATTAAAGCTATGCAGATATATAGCAGAAGCTAGATCATTTCATAGCCCAATGGTCAGCCTAAAAGGCTACCTTTCTGAACTTTTGCAAATTGCATGCTTAGTCTGGCCAGTCTCACCCAGAAATGGGGTGAAAGGAAATTTTCCTTGAAAGCTCGGGCAGAGGAAGCTGACAGCTGTTGTGATGTTTAGGATACATCTGGCCATCAGTCACAACTATTGTGAGGATTGCTCCACCACTTACCTTCAACCAGAAAAGGCAAACAGAATTACACTTTCTAGTACCCTAGCAAAAGATTGGCAGACAACATTAAAAACCCCAAAGGCAAACCCCTTCCTCTTCAGCCAAAACTCCATCAAATTCTTCGAGTTATACTAAGAGAAGGTGAATAGGGGGAGAGGGAGTTGCTTCCTTACAGTAAATTTGTAAGAAGATGCATGAGTGACAAGAATGGCCTGCATGAATGGATCTACTCTCAGCATCCACCAGCAGAGAAGACAGCTAGGAGAGAGTACTTGCCTTTGGTGGTTAGGGCAAACATGTATTTGTGGCTGTATTCAGTTTGCTCTATGTGACTGCTCTCTGATTGGATGTTCCATACTGTAACTTCCTTATATTTTTGTTTTTCACGTAAAATTTCAGTTTTTGTAATCTCTCACTCTTCGTCCCCTCATTCATCATCCTTGTGACAAATGACCACCACCACCACCACCACCACCGCCGCCGCCGCCGCCGCCGCCGCCGTCGTCGTCGTCGTCGTCGTCGTCGTCGTCGTCGTCGTCGTCGTCGTCATCATCATCATCATCATCATCATCATCATCATCATCATCATCATCTATTTTGGCAGTACAATGACTAAATGATTTCTTCTATTTCAAGCACTAAATATTATCTGAAAAAGCAAAAATGTGTCAAGTGTTGTGCAGGATTTAGTAAAGTCGGTAAGTGCTATTTATTGAGTTACTGACAATCACAAAATGTTCATGAATTACTAAGTTGCATGCTTATATGTGTATGAATACATGTATGTATATATGTATAAATGTAAGCATGTATGTGCATGGATGTATATATAGTATGTATGTATTTATGTGTGTATACATGCATATATATATCTGGCATATGTATGTAAACATGCATGTACGTGCACACATATATATATAAATATGTATGCATGTATGCACACAAGTCCTTTTGTGTCAGTTATTCTGAATTGGGAAAGTGACATTTTACTAAATTTTTAATTCCCAAAGTGTGGTATTGGACATGTAAGAAGATACATCTTCTTACATGACCAATACCTCTATTAAATATTCAATTACTATCAGCTAACATCAGTGCAGCATCACTAAGCTAAATATAAAAGAATAACTGTTAATTTCTTTCACTACTATTCTCTGTGTATTAATCAAACAATCAAAAACCATATGAATACTAAACTGAAACATACTATGAAGATAATATCACAATATCACTAGTTTTACTTTACTTGCTGGGATTTCATAGAAAATATACTCAAGGTGAGATTTAGCAGGTGATATACTAGGATGAGTACACATTGCTTTCTCAAAGTGCATGAATGTGAAGCTATACAAATTAGCAAACCACACATATAATCTACCTGCTGCTTTCAACTATGAATGACAAAGCTTCCTTCATGGAATTTATCATCCAGTGACTGAATTAACTGGGAATCAAGTGTCTTTGAAAGGAAAATAGAATACACCACTTCTAGGGATAGAATATAAGCAAATAACTCTTTAGCTGGTAGTATGGGTTTGTGTTCTCTCAAATATCTGCAGTAGTACAGAAGAAGTAGTACAACAATAGTTGTACAGCAGCAGTATAGCACACAGCAAATATGATATAATGATAATGGTTATAGTACATCAGTAGTGTATGACATCAGTAGCAAATAATAGTAGTAGAATAGCAGTTGTACAGTGGTAGTAGTAAAATGACTATGGTACAATAGCAGAAGTGCAATAGCAGTACTGTGGTAGTAGTACATTGACAGTAATATGCAGAAATACACTAGCAGTGGTAAGATGGTACATTGGTACGATGGTAGTAGCCTGCTGGTAGTTGTACAATGCCAAATGTAGAGGGAGTGCAGAGTAGCATATTGACATTAGAATCATTGCTGCTAATATAAGCACAGGGACTGAAATTTAGTGGAATGGGTTAGCTAATTAAATCAACCCAGTACTTGACTGGTAGTTTATCTTATCTACTTTTGTGGCAGTAGTACTCTTGTGACAGCAGTACTACCCTGCACATCTGACTTGGAAAATAGTCTACCACTCCTTCCCAAACCCAGTAAATGCATCATTTACTTTTCACTTCTACTGCACCTACTCTGGCCATCCTCATACTAACTACTTTACTCAATATATCCGCTTTCCTGCCCAATCTATTATTATAAGACATAAACCCACAGAAAATTTCACAAGACAATAACTACTTCAACCACTTTAGTCTGGGAGGACCTCAAGGACCATTTCTAATCTAATAAGGATAATAATTTCTTTCATTGACACAACGCCAGAAATTCAGGAGAAGTGATTCATTATAATACATCGTGTGAGTGAGGAGGAGGAGGAGCCCTTTCTACTTCATGCATTAGGCTCTAAACTGCATCTGGTAATGGGATTCTGGTTCAGGAGTTCCAGGGTTTTAACAAGTGCAGAACCACTGCTTAACACAGTCCTGATGAAACAGGACTCTTTTTGACAATTTTCCAGGGCTTTTGGTCTTGATAGCCTATCGTAAGAAAGTCAATAAACACAATGTCTTTTGCATCCCTCAAAGCTAAGGCCATCACCTTCCCTGCAGATGAAATGGCCTTGGCCTTCTGTGGAGAAGGTGAGGAGAGGTGTACCCACTGCGTGAATTATCTTTGTCTATGGCTCAAAGTGATGAAGCCAGCCCTCATCCTGGCTAAGGAAATGTGCAAGGAAACCAGCTGGATCTACCTCAAACAATGTTAGATTTTCCTGTGATATGACCAGCCTGGTTTTCTGTGCATCGAGTGTCAGAAGATGTAGCATCCACCAAACAGAAAGCTTTATCATGCCATGCTCTTTGTGCAGAATATTCTCAACTGTCATGGGATATGCTAATTATATTAACTATTTGATTTATAGTCAATTGCCTGTGATCCATCACCATGTGGTGAAGACAAGGAATACTTTCCTTGGCGGTGGCAGATGCAGGATGTTCAGACCTTGGGTCATCTTAAAGACTCTCCATTCCACTCCTAAATTCAGCTTTCAACTTTTGCACTGTTGATAAAGCTGAAGTGTCATCCTTTCATGTAGCAACCATGTCAATATGAATGTCATTAGGGTCTAGACCCTTTTTCTGCAGATACTTGACTTGATAACACCACAATGCCAAATTTTGTCCAGTTTCAAGGGAAGTCACTACTAGTTATTTTTGAAGTCTTCCTTGACTGGTCAGGCATTAGTTAACTTGGAAAGAAATAATGCAGAGTTGAAATTAATGCATGCAAGGTTTCACAGCTCTAGCATCATTCTTTCATAGTCAGCCTATGAATTTTTCAATCCCCACTTGTAAAGGAGCCAACCCATGGATAAAACTGTAATGCTAATAAGAGGATATAGAAAAAGGATGCACTGAGAATGGCAGCAATTAGGAATGATTGAAACAGCAGCACAATGAATATGCAAGCAAGCCAGAATGATAAGAAAGAAAGGCTGGTTAAGATTTAGAACTGAAAATACCTCAGAAAAGAGTATTTGAAGACAATGTCAATGCAGAAGACCATAATATTGCAAATAAAGAAGAGCTAGCTGCCTAACACCAATACAACTCCTCAAAATGCAGAAGAGATATAGATCAATCTAACTGAGATATGAACAATAATAGACGCAGCCAACACAGATTGAAGAGAAAATAGTTATAGATCAAGTGGTAGAGACAGTGAAGTCAGAGAACTTTGGAGTGAACCAATGGAAACTGATGCAGCAATCAAGTAAAGTAAACATGATCTTAAAGTATATACACAAGTCTGCATGTATAATGGTGGCAGAAAATAAGACATTTCAAGTGATGTTTACTAAGTGATGGGAATAGAGAGAATAGAAGGGTGAACAAAGAACCATGGTGGAAGAGAAAGATATTTGGAGGCATAAAAAGGAAGTAATGTCAGTAATTGAAAGAAGGAAAGGAGAACTGCAGAATTATCACAAGTATGACATGCTGAAACAAAAGTTCAGTATTGATTTCAGAAGGTTACTGGTAGTAATGGAGGAACTAAAACAGTGGGTGCAAGCCAAGAGAGCAAAAATCACTTGATATGATCAGAGATTCAAAGAGAATAAAACAGATAAAACAGACTCTTCAAAGTTGACCAAGAAAGATTCTATCAAAGAAATAAACAAAGAAACAGACACCACAAATGCAGAGGATAGGCTAAGATTTGGGAACGAGATATGAGGGAAGAAGAGACATAACACTAACACACAATGGCTAAATAACATAAAATAAGTATAAATCCTCTACAAGAAGATATTGAGATAAACATGGAGTATGTTGGATGTATAAGTAGATGAACAACAGGGAAACAGCAAGCCCAAGTGGAGTTCAGGGATAATGGGTGAAGAAATTTACTGAATGTCCATAAATGATAGCAGAACAGTTATGCTTATTACTTCAAGATCACACAGGAATCCTAGGTTGGTTGACTAGAGTCAGAAAAGTAATGTGCCAGAAAGAAGTATCAAGGGAAATGTTGTTGACTATTTTAGACCAATATTCTGACTGCCTGTCATTTCAGCTAGTAGCTGAAATACTGACAGATGCAATGTGTGAGTTCAAAGACCAGAATAATCATATCAGAAGAGTTGTTTCTTCTGATAAAAGTATACAAGTGTAGATGCAGGGGAACCAAGATTAACCACTGATCGATAAAACACCGCAAAAAGCACAAAACAGACTTAGGGATGGTGTAGATAGACTACCAGAAAGCATGATATGGTTCCTCATTTTTAGATTATGGGCTGCAGGAAAATGGTTGGAATTGTTTATATCATGAATTCATTGAACTAAAGTATGAGTGGATGGACCACTGAACTCACATAAAAAAAGTTGAGTTTGTCAAAAATCAAATATGGAATCTTCCAAAAAATGACTTCTCATCATTTTTTTTTTTTTTGACTTTGAGAAACATGAATGCCCAGTACAAGTTCAAGGAAAGAAAAGATACAATCAATCATCTTTTCATGGGCAAAAAAGAACTCTATGGGAAAGACAAAAATCAGCTAAGTCCATTGTTTTAAACAGTGCATTGCTTTAGCATGCACATGAAAGTGGAATTTGGGCTGGAAAAGTGTTGGGTGTTGATTCTAAAAAGAGGTAAAATCTAACGAGTGGATGGTGTGAAATACTGCCCATGTGGGAAGTTGTGAAAAGAATAGATAATGAAAGATACAAGTATCTGGACATATTGGAAGTAGATGAGCTGATGCTAATTTTGGAACATTTTGTGATTCGTATTTGAATGGTACAAAATCCATTGATACAGGATTGAGCTCAACCCTGGGGTCTAGTGAAACTAACAGGGCTGACAAGCCAACTATAAGAAGGAATAAAATACAAAAGCTGTAATTTATATTACTATTTTCTTTAGACACCTGGCTGTTTAGGTAACTTCCATAATTTCTAAATGTTTCAATTCTTATTCAGTATAACATAAAATCAATCATCTCAATCTACTTGATTTTTATATTTTAAAAGGATTGACGTAACTCCTCAGAAAGGCAAATAGACAATACGAAGAGTGCAGTGTGATTGCAATAGATGTTTTATTGGTTGAATAATATTTCAACAGCAAGCCAACCTTTGTCAAGTTCAAATTATAAGTGATACATAGAAATTCAAATTCAAAATAATAATAACAATAATGGTAATAATAATGGTGCACATGGCAGAAACGTAAACGGACCCCACTCCTTAAAAAAAATTTTTTTTAAGGAATCCCACGTTTTCAGCTATGGAGATTCTGATTCTGAAAATATAATTTTAAAAAATCGCAACTTCAAAATTTCACAAGTAAAAATAGCAAAGAAATACTGTGACAAAGTGAAAGTACCCTACAAAAATGATGACCGTCAAAATAAAGAGCTGGACGTTATTCCTCATGTTATTCCTTATGTCCTGCAAATAAAATCGGAAAAGTATAAATGGACACATGAGGAATATATTTCAATCCTACACGCTTATTTTACAACATATACATATAAAATCTGGAAGAAAAATGACCTAGATAAAGACTTGGATACAGCAATGAACCCTAATAAATCCTAATAAACTAGCTAACATACGAAAATATATTCTCAAAACAAAATGAATATCAGAAATAGAAACAGAACACTTAAAAGGAAAAATACATCAGGAAAATGTAGATAGTAACCACACAGCAATGCCAAATAATATCAAAAGCACTGGGACTGTAAAACACGAAGACAGACATAACATTACCAACAAAAGTGAAGTAACCAATGAAAAACAACAAACCCAGACCGTATGAATGTATAATGATGAACAAAATGCACCAAACCAGAACACCACAGACAAAAATATGAATGGGAGGGAATACAAAACAAATCTAAAACCTGGAAACAGTGAAGGTGAACCTAATGATTATGATACATTAAAAATGATTATAATCAAAGAATTGAAAGCCATAGATCTCAGTATGGACTACTGATTGTACTTCCCCAAAATTGAAATTGATACTAAAACAACATTATTAATAAATAGCATGAACATGGCCATCACAGAACTAATAGCCACAGAAACAAATGTCAATATCACCAGGCCAATAATATATGCAGCAGCCAGTGTGGCCACAAAAGAAGCTGTATATTCCCTCAAATCCATCCAAACAGGAGTACCATCACACAAACAATCCCTGTGGATAAATAATATCCAGAAAAATATAGAAAACAAAAGAAAAGATCTGTCAATCCTTAACGCAACTAGTAGACAATCAACGTTACTAAGCAACAAGAAGAGAGTAAAAATACTGTGTAAATACAAAATTACAGAACAAAGTTTAACTGAAGTAAAAGAACAGCCAAAGCAAGATATTGTTGCCAATGCACAAAGAATCTGCCGGTATGAGAAACGCCAACATTTCTTTGAACAAAACAAACAGTTCAACTCAAACCCAAAAAGATTCTACCAAGAACTTGGCAAAAATAAAATAGACATCAATGCAGTACCAACAGCAGAAGAAGTAGAAGAATTTTGGAAAGAAATATGGTCAGCGAAGGAACAACCTCAGAAAAGGGTCTATCAAAACAACGATATCAGCACCGGAATGCCTCTGTACCCCTATAATAACTGAAGAGGTCACCCAGGCACTGCAAAAACTAAGCAACTGGAAGGCACCCGGACATGATAAGATCCTTAATTTCTGGTTAAAATATCTGACGGAACACATAAAAAGCTGGCTGAGAAATTTAATGACATACTAGCGGAGCCAGAGACAATGCCTGAATGGCTCATGGAAGGGAAAACTATCCTAATTCCCAAATCTACTGAAATGGCAAACCCACAAAATTACAGACTGATAAAACCATATGGCATATTACCAGTCAATGTATGCCATTAGCCCAGAAGGAATATAAGAGATGCCACAACAATATAGCAAGGCTTGTCCATTGGACACTTTGCAACAAGTATGCACTTGACAGAGCAAAAAATTGGTATGACCACAAACCCGAAAGCATCATCAAAAATGATAATGCAAAGATCCTATGGGATTTTATGATTCAGTGCAACAATGAGATAGAGAATAGGAAGCCAGACATAGTCTTAATTGAGAAAGAAAGCAAACGATGCTGGATCATAGATATAGCATGCCCAGCTGACAACAAGGTATGCAATAAGAAAGAAAAAAAGTCGATAGATATGACAGGTTAGCTTGGGAGGTTAAGCAGTTGTGGCCGATGAAAAGGTGGTAGTAGTACCAATAATTGTCGGAGCCCTGGGAACAGTGAGTAAAAGTCTTGAGAAGTACATAGAACAAATAGGGGCTGCAATAAGGGTGAAGCACTTGCAGAAAACTGCACTGCTTGGAACTACTCGAATACTCTGGAAGGTACTCGAAAAATAAGAGGTGTTACCTTAGTTCACTGGTAGTGAACAGCTGACACCCTAGTACATCTCCAGCATTAGAAGCTGTGCAAAGACAATAATAATAATAATAATAATGATAATAATCCATTTTCTATAGGTAGAAGACCTGAAATTGTGGAAAGGGGGCTAGTCGACTACATCAACATCAGTACGTAAGTGGTACTTTATTTTATCAACCCCGAAAGGCTAAAGGCAAAGTCGACCTCAGCAGGATTTGAACTCAGACCATAAGGACAGATGAAATGCTGCTGAGCATTTCACCCGGTATGCTAACAATTCTGCCAGCTCACTGCCTTAATAATAATAATAATAATAATAATAATAATAATAATAATAATAATAATAATAATAATAATAATAATAACCTGTCTCCCTACGATCTACAAAGCCTTTACTGCAATAATATCGCAGAGAGTGAGTAAACACCTGGAAAATAACAACCTGTTTCCAGAAGAGCAGAAGGGATGCTGCAAGGGCTCAATAAAGCCATAACTGAAGACAGCCGCAGAAAGAAGAAAGGCCTCAGTATGGCCTGGGTGGACTACCAAAAGGCTTTCGACAGTGTTCCCCACACGTGGATTCTGGAAACACTAGCCATAAACAAGGTGGCACCAATTATCATAAAATAC
>NC_068986.1:62805423-62813765 GCF_001194135.2 Octopus bimaculoides | reverse complement strand
GGAATCTAAAAACAGAAACAATTCCTATCATAGTAGGTGCCTTAGGTATAATAAAAAAATATTCAGACAAATACATAACAAAAACACCAGGACTTACAAATATATATAACATACAGAAAATTGCACTACTGGGTACTGCACACATTCTACGCAAAACACTTTCAATACAGTAAACATAAGAGCACCACAGCAAACCACAGCACATACCCAAGGCGCACAGAGCTGCGCTCGGTAGTGAAGTGAAAGCACGTTATAAAAATAAAACTACTGAATAATAATAATAATAATAATAATAATTCATTCCTTTATTGCCCACAGGGGGCTAAACATAGAGGGGACAAACAAGGACAGACAAATGGATTAAGTTGATTACATCGACCCCAATGCGTAACTGGTACTTATTGAATCAACCTCAAAAGGATGAAAGGCAAAGTCGACCTCGGTGGAATTTGAACTCAGAACAAAATGCCAGCAGACAGTCCTTTCTACAATAGGCACAAGGCCTGAAATTTAGAGGTCAGAGACTAGTCAATTACATCAGCCCTTAGTGCTCAACTGGTACTTTATTTATCAACCCCAAAAGGGTGTAAAGTCAAGTTGACCTCAATAGAATTTGAACTCACACCATAGCGATGGGCAAAATACTGTTAAGCATTTCATCCAGCATACTAACGATTCTGCCAGCTTGTCCCCTAATACTACAACAACAACAACAACTACTACTAATAATAATAATAATAATAATAATAATAATAATAATAATAATAATAATAATAATAATAATGATAATAATAATAAGAAGAAGAATGATAATAATAATAATAATAATAATAATAATAATAATAATGATAATAATAATGATAATAATAATAGTATTAGTAGTAATAATAATAATATTACATTTTCCAGATTTGGGAATCTGTAAATATAAAGACTGTTTTTTACATTGCAAAGGTAAGATTAATTTTATTACTTTCATAATTTTATTAGATATTTACTTTTTAAGTTAAGTAATATAACTGTCATTACCATTTGAAGATATAATATATATCTTTATTTTGTTTTTTACTAAGAATTTCTTTATTAACTATATCCATAAGTATTAAATGTATATACTAATTGTCGATTTAAAATTGTCTTAACTCTATACGAGTTGCTTCAGAGTTAAGGTAAATGTATCTGACTACCAACTGTGACTACCAGCAAGAAGGCTGTCTAGTTAAAAAAATAATTCCAACTGTATGGAAACCTTAGTCAGCAGTGGAGATGGATGCTCCCAGAGTGTGGCTACTTGAATAAGAATAGGCTGAGTAAAGTTCAGAGAGCTTCTACCTTTGTTGGTAACAAAGAGCCTCTCCTTCAGAGTGAAAGGTAGATTGTATGACACCTGTGTGTGATCAGGCATGCTACACAGCAGTGAAAATGGGCTGTGACTGCAAAGGATATGCAAAGGATTGAAAGAAATGAGGCTAGTATGCTTCACTGGATGTGCAATATCAGTTTGCAAGTACAATAGAGTTCAAGTGTCGTGAGAGAAAAATTGGGCATAAGAGGTGTCAGATGTGATGTGCAAGAGAGAAGACTGTGATGGTATGGTCATGTGATGTGTATGAATGAGGACAGCTGCGTAAAGAAGTGCTGACCCCTAACTGTGGAGAGAACCTGTGGAAGAGGTAGACCCAGGAAGACATGGAACAAGGTGGTAAAGCATGATCTTCGGATGTTGGGTCTTGTGATGACACATGATTGGTTTGCTGTGCTTAAGAAGACTCACCAGGCCAAATGAAATTGCAGTCGTGGACAGTGCCAGTGACACATAAAAGGCATCTGTGATGGTGACACATAAAAGGTTCTCATGACGGTGACATGTAAAAGGCACCCGTGATGATGATATGCAAAATCACCCATGCTGGTGACATGTAAAAGGCATCTACTACACTCTTGGAGTGTTTGGCATTAGAAAGGACATCCAACCATAGAAACCAAGTCAAAATTAGACTGGAGCCTTGTACAGCTCTCCGGTTTACCAATTCCAGTCATACTGTCTAACCTATGCCTGCATGGAAAATGGATGCTAAATGATGATGATGATGATGATTCATGCTCACAAAGAAAAACTGCTTATTTGTTGTAATCATTAACCAGATAGCTTTAAAGTATCTTGTGATAATCCTTTCTGTTACAGGCACAAAGCATGAAATTTCTGAGGAGAAGGATAGTCAATTGCATTGACCCCTGTGCTTGACTAACACTTATTTCATCAGCCCTAAATAGATGAGAGGCAAAGTTGAGCTCAGCAGAATCTGAACTCAGATCGTAAAGCAGGAAGAAATGCCGCTAAGCATTTTCTGTGGTGTGGTAACAATTCTGTCAGTTCACCACCTTAGAGTGTCTTGTAATAATAAAAGAGACTATCATGTATATATCTGACTATATTTGAAACTTTTAAAAGTTTTAAAACACCTGGATTATCTTATCCCACTGACCTGCTATATGTGTGTGTGTGTGTGTGTGTGTGTGTGTGTGTGTATGCATGTATGCATGCATGCATGCATGCATGCATGCATACATACATACATGCATGTATGTATGAATGTATGTATGTATATATGAATGTATGTATGAATGTATGTCTGTCTGTATGTAATGTTATAATAGAAACACAAGGCTTGTGAAAAACAGGTATCCAGGGTTTGTGGGGGTAAAGCATTAATTTATCTTACTATTTTTCAAGCTGAGAACAAGACAATTTGTAAGTTGCTTTCAAAAGTAGATGAAGTTTGAACAGGGAATGCTTATAAGGAAGAAGACAGAAAGAAAAACATGGGAAGATACCCAACATAACAATAAACAAATATCAAAAAGACACAAACAAGATATTAATGGTTTACAATGTATTCAGTGGCCTACTTTTAAACTCCACCAAGATGTATTTCTTAAAAGGTGGACATAAAGAAAAAGTCTCATTCCTGGAATATACATAGTCGTTGGAGGTTCTCAAGTTCTCAAGAAAACATACTGAACAACTTTTTGACCCACTAACATAGAGCTTGGTTTTGGAAAAGATTTTCCATTTGATGCCAAAGTTGGTCCCTCCATCTTTAAATTTCTACATTAAAGCTGAAAGGGAAGTTGAATGCTTCTTATCATGGTGCCTAAAAGTCAAAAGATAGTTGTTATATCTGGATTTAATTTCCCTACCATTGCTCTGATATAATGCTTGATTCCTGTTCAACTGTTGTCTTAGTTCACTGATACCTGTGCTTATAAACAATGGAGGATATAAAGCATTTCTGCCCAAGAGGACATTTAGATTTGTCTCTACATGTGCATCTGGGGCAAGCTTGAGTCGTCGGTTGCTAATTGATATATGTCTTAACATTAGGGAGGGTAGGTAAGAAAAGTAATTCTATTTGTGTGCCTGTTAAAGATCTTAGTGTATCTCTGAATTTTAGGAAAATGTATATCTCCTAAGTGCAAGCATCTTCTACCTACATTTGTCCTAACATTAAGAGAGGAAGGATGGGGGTAAGTGAACCATAAATCTTTCTAGGACCTATTCTTATGACTAGATGACAGAGGAGAAAGGAGAGGTTGTAAAAGATTTTATCAGTAAAGCTGCTATTTTGTAGAGCCTTATCAGATATTTCTTTAAAAGAAGGGCAAGTGAACCAATGGCTAATGTTGGAATTAAGTTTTTAAATACAATAGGAGGTTTTATTAATATGTTTAAGGTTCTGATAAGTCATATGGAAGGGCTTATAGGAATTACTTCTGAAGTCTAAGAAAGCATCTAAAACGTTAGTCCTATACATGTAAATACGTATCAGGTAGATAGCCCTGCTCAATCTGTAGAAAGGGCATAGGTAGAAACTCTATAAGATGTACCCAGTGTAAGCTATGGACACATAAGAGGTGCAGCAATATCAGAGGAAGGTTAACTAGGAAGTTATTTTTTGTATGTGGCAGATGTTCAGGAGCAATTAACACTGAAAATGTGCAAAAAACAACTTCTGTCACATTCCAGGGAGAAAAACTAGAAGTAGTTGATAGCTTCCGCTATCTAGGTGACTAAGTTAGTTGTGGGGGAGGGTGTGCTGAAAGTGTAGCTGCTAGAATAAGAATAGCCTGGGTAAAGTTCAGAGAGCTCTTACCTCTGCTGGTGACAAGGGGCCTCTCACTCAGAGTAAAAGGCAGACTGTATGATGCATGTGTACGAACAGCCATGCTACATGGCAGTGAAACATGGGCCATGACTGCTGAGGACATGCGTAAGCTCGCAAGGAACGAAGCCAGTATGCTCCGATGGATGTGTAATGTCAGTGTGCATACTAGACAGAGTGTAAGTACCTTGAGAGAAAAGTTGAACCTAAGAAGCATCAGTTGTGGTGTGCAAGAGACGATTGCACTGGTATGGTCATGTGGCAAGAATGGATGAGGATAGCTATGTGAAAATATGCCACACCCTAGCAGTTGAGGGAACCTATGGAAGAGGTAGACCCAGGAAGACCTGGGCTGAGGTGGTGAAGCACGACCTTCGAACATTAGGCCTCACCGAGGCAATGATTTGTGACCGAGACCTTTGGAAATATGCTGTGTGTGAGAAGACATGGCAAGCCAAGTGAGACCATAATCCATGGCCTCTGCCAGGGGTGTAGCCAGCCCACTTATGCATACCTTTCCTTCATTGCACACTAAACTTTGCTTGCAAAAACCTGTTCAGGCAAATGAAATCGAAATCGAACTAAACTCGATGACTGGCACCCATGCCAACGTCTCCTTCATTGGACACTAAACTCGGCTTGCGAAGACCTGTTGGAACAAGTGAAAGTGAAATCGTGATGGCACTTGTTCCAGTGGAGTGCTAAGAGCACCGTCCGAGCGTGACCATTGCCACAGCAGCTGTCTGGCTTCCGTGCCAGTGACACATAAATAGGACCATTTGAGCGTGATCATTACCAGTGTCGCCTTCCTGGCACTTGTGCCGGTGGTACATGAAAAAACATTCGAGCAAGGTCATTGCCAGTGCCGCCGGACTGGCTCCTGTGCAAGTGGCACATAAAATACACCATTTTGAGCATGGCCGTTTCCAGTATCGCCTGACTGGCCTTCGTGCCGGTGGCACGTAAAAGCACCCACTACACTCTTGGAGTGGTTGGCGTTAGGAAGGGCATCCAGCTGTAGAAACTCTGCCAAATCAGATTGGAGCCTGGTGTAGCCATCTGGTTCGCCAGTCCTCAGTTAAATTGTCCAACCCATGCTAGCATGGAAAGCGGACATTAAACGATGATGATGATGATGATGAAATATATATATATATATATATATATGTATATATGGAATCCGGAGTACAGGGAGACCCAGGAAGACATGGGATGAGGTGGTGAAACATGACCTTCGAACAAGAGAGAAACAAAAACTGAAAATATTCTGAAGATGAACATTCATGTATAAGCAAATAGATATTTATATATAGAAAGAACAGAATAGATTTACATGGAGCAGAAAAAAATAATGAAAACTAAGGGGAGACTGCATGGTATTTGAAACCTGACAGCCATTTCTGGGGACTTGGAATTATGTAATAGTTGTAATATCTGTATTCCTCTATATATATTTACATGTGTATATGTGTGTATATTTTATATATCAAACCCAAGCATGTTTATTTGTTTATTTACATCATTATCTCTCTCTCTCTCTTTTCCTCTTTCTCTGTCTTTCCCTCTCTCTCTCTCTTTCCCCTCTCTCTTCCCCTTTCTTTCTCTGTATGTGTGTGTGTGTGTGTAGGAGCATGGTAACCAGAAGGGGCAAAGTAACCAACAAGGCTGCAAGTGCAAGGAGAGAGGTCATCCCATCAATAGAGAAAAATCCGATTAGATGCCTTGGAAAGATGTTTCACAAGTCACTCTCAGTGAAAGTGGGTAGCTAGCACCAAAGTCGATCAGGTTTAAGGTACTCCTGGGTTACGCAACATCATTGGAGTTACATGCAGAGGTTGCCAGGGTCTCAGTTCTTCCTATTTCCAACAATGGAAGAAGGCAAACATTAGGGAGATGATCCAGGCAGCAGTGCAGTACCAGGAAGAAGAAAGAAAGAAATTAAGAGCTGTGGAGCTGGTATCTCAGGGTGCCTTGACTAAATGGGACCTCCCCAAAAAGAAGGTCACACGGACAGACATGTGGAGACTAAAACCATTCCACATCTTCCTGCTGTGGGTGGTATATGACACAGCCCTGACACCAACAAACCTGCACAGATGGGGTTTGAGGGAAGACCAGCTGTGTAGATTTCGTGGAGAAAGGGACACACTGGTACACATCTTGTCAGGGTACAGAATAGCACTTTCTCAAGAAGATACAAGTGGTGCCATGATAGGGTACTTGCAACATTTGCTCACACCTTGGAGTGGGAAGGGCTCAAGAAACATCATTACCAGGGGAAAGTAACAGCAGCAATTAAGTTCATGAAAGGCGAG
Organism: Octopus bimaculoides; assembly: GCF_001194135.2. Classification (NCBI taxonomy): domain Eukaryota; kingdom Metazoa; phylum Mollusca; class Cephalopoda; order Octopoda; family Octopodidae; genus Octopus; species Octopus bimaculoides. Next base: position 62,807,287 of record NC_068986.1, on the reverse strand, counting down.
AGACCAGTAAAGTCAGCAAAAATGACACATAGCTTGCCGCATGGATCCCAACCATGGGACATGAAAGTGGACCTAGGGAAGAGACTGCAGTTTTCCCATGTCATCCATACAACCATGTAGTCAGGTAGTTCCGTGGTCTGAAAAGATCAAGAAAATTATCTTAATTGAACTCAAAGTCCTGTGGAAAGAGGGATGTGATAAGGCCCATGAACAGAAGCGTGCCCAATATGAGAACCATTTGCAGGATTGCTGGAATAAGGGATGGCAGGTATGGTTTTTCCCAGTCGAGGTGGGCTGTAGGGGATTCCTTGCTCAGTTAGCATGGAAGATGCTTACAGCCATTGAAATGAGAAGAAAGAAGCAAAGGGTGGATGCGTGCAGGATAGGAGAGGCAGCTGAAAGAGGCACATGTTGGTTTTGGAGCAAGAGAGAGGAGTTAAGCTGGAAGCTAGGAGACGAGGAGCAGTGGCTTGGTGACCTCTGCTGACCCACCAAAGGGAAGGTGTCATGGTTCAACGTCGAAACACCTGATGAATGTTGGATACTGTCTGATGACATCATTCACTTTGGGGAATGGCAAAAGCACCTCCTTATAGGTGTTATTAATATATGTATGTATGTATGTATGTGTGTATGTATGTATGTATGTATGCATGTATGTATGTATGCATGTATGTATGTAAGCATGTGTAAATTCAATAGCACATACATGCTAGCATATGTTTATACATGTGCTTCACAATATACAGTAAAGTACTCAATACAAAAATAAGAGGAATGACCAGCAAAAGTGGATTCCTATATGCTAGAAATAGATGCCGAATCATCTGACCACGAAAAAATATGTTCTCAGTAAAAAATTAGCGACACAACAGACTGTAAAAGGGCAAGACAAATGAAAAAATACTAAATAAAAAAAAATAACGATTAACCTACGTACCATGATTTCACCTGTTAAAATTTACATAAGTAAATATCTGCAGGATCATCAGCGTAGTCTGTCGATTTGAAAATATAATTTCCAAAACTAGACATAAGACGTCCACCCAAAAGGAAGCACGTGCAGAGTTCTACAAATTACATTCAGTGTATCCCTTCAACCGGTAAATTAGCTGCAAACATTTATTAACTGCAGTTATTTCCGGACTTAGCGCGCCAGATTGAAGACATTTGAAGGGATACACTGAATGTAATTTGTAGAACTCTACACGTGCTCCCTTTTGGGTGGACGTCTTATGACTAGTTCTGGAAATTATATTTTTAAATCGACAGACTACGCTGATGATCCTGCAGATATTTACGTATGTAAATTTTAACAGGTGAAACCATGGTACGTAGGTTAATCGATGTTTTTGTTTTTTTTTATTTAGTATTTTTTCATTTGTCTTGCCCTTTTACAGTCTGTTGTGTCGCTAATTTTTTACTGAGAACATATTTTTTCGTGGTTAGATGATTCGGCATCTATTTCTAGCATATAGGAATCCACTTTTGCTGGTCATTCCTCTTATTCTTGTATGTAATATAATTTTAATCTTCGGATATTTTTTAATATGCTAGACCACTGGTTTTAATTGATTAATATCAATTTCTACCCTTACTAATAAATTGTAAAGTACTCAATATATAAAGTAAAGTCAAGATATCTTCATTTCTTAAATTAATGTCTCTAAGAAGAAATTGCCTGTTAGAGTCATTAATTTAAGAAATGAAGATATCCACACTTTACTTTAAAGCATAGGAACTCATACATATGTTTATTTGCACACATGCAAGCATGTATGCACACACACACACACACACACACACACACACACATGCATATAGGATTTTCATGAATTTCTTCAATGATAATTTTTTAGACATA
>NC_068986.1:62803458-62804557 GCF_001194135.2 Octopus bimaculoides | reverse complement strand
CCCATGGACCGCAAATTAAATTTGTATGCACAAATTAAACCTTGCCATGGAGGAATGTAGTGGCGGACAAAAAACAAGACAGGAAAACAAACAGAAAAGGCTTTACAGCCAGACGAGAAAAATTATGTGTGTATGAACGCTGTGAGGCACGAACTTGAAAGTAGGGACGAAGTAAGTTCGCGTGTTTGCTCGGCGATAGCCAAGGAAGAAAAGGATTATTGACCGGAAGCATGTGACCATGCCGGTGTAAGGGGAAGAGAGAGAGAGTGGTAGAGGGAGAAACAAAGGGAGGATGGCTATGTGGTAAGAGGTTGGCTCCCTAACCACATGCTTCTGGGTTCAGCTCCACTGTGTGGCACATTGGGTAAAAATCTTTTACTATAACCATGGGTTGACCAAAGTCTTGTGAGTGAATTTGACAGATGGAAACTGGAAGAAGCCCATCAGATGTGTGTGTGTTCTTGTGCTTGTGTCTGCCCCCCCCACCACCACTTGACAACTGGTGTTGGTGCGTTTACATCCCCATAACTTTGACGCTCAGCAAAAGACTGTGAAAGAAAAAGTATCAGGCTTTAAAAAATAAGTACGGGGTAAATTAATTCAGCTAAAGCTTCTTCAAGGCAGTACTCCAGCATGGCCACAGTTTAATGCCTTAAACAAGTTAAAGAATAAAACAATTATAGTTTCAATAGATTCATATTCCTCATTGTTGCCTTAAGATAACCTTAGTTTCACGCATTTCCTTAACTGCAACATATTTATTCATTCATTTCATCATCATCATCATCATCATCGTTTAACGTCCGCTTTCCATGCTATCATGGGTTGGACGATTTGACTGAGGACTGGTGAAACCGGATGGCTACACAAGGCTCCAATCTGATCTGGAAGAGTTTCTACAGCTGGATGCCCTTCCTAACGCCAACCACTCCGAGAGTGTAGTGGGTGCTTTTACGTGCCACCCGCACGAAGGCCAGTCAGGCGGTACTGGCAACGGCCATGCTCAAATGGTGTATTTTATGTGCCACCTGCACAAGAGCCAGTCCAGGAGCACTGGCAATGAGCTCGCTCGAAAGTCCTTACACATGCCACGGGCACA
>NC_068986.1:62800546-62801263 GCF_001194135.2 Octopus bimaculoides | reverse complement strand
TGAATAGGATTATTTCCTTTCGATCATCTCACCACACATATACCACCAAATCTATTTCTCATATTCTCAATTTCACAAGAACACCACCTACACAAACAGACTACGTCACCTCTTTCAATCCCTTTCCACCGTCTATAAATAGGTTTGGCAGCATCCTTAAATATGATACTACTAACTACCTTTCCCACCCATCCCTTTCCTTTATCTCTGTCCTTGGTTTATCACTCATACCCCCACCACCTATATACTACACACACGCATTCTTTCCTACTCACTAGACATTTCAACCTCATCCCCCTATTCTTCCTTCACTCTATATGCTCATCCCCTCTACCCTGTTAAGACCAACTGACCATAAATATATCGCTACCATCCCCCGCCTCTATATCTCTTCTATCCCCTTTCACATTCTATCTTCTTGACTTGACCTAATTACCGCTAACTTTTCACTTGACTTGGACATTCTTCAAGTAAACAAGCAAAAATCTATCGCAATATGGAATATATATACCTCTGCTATCTATGCTATATCAACTCTCGTTCCAACATAAAGTTCCGGATTATTCACACAAGGATTACTTTGCACGAATTTCTACACGGATATTTACCACTGGAATGAAACTACACTTCAAGTACTGTTCTCTCTTTTTTCAGCACATCACACTCTTTACCACTTCATACTAAAAATATCCGCCTATGGATATAATAATAGATTAC
>NC_068986.1:62787590-62800211 GCF_001194135.2 Octopus bimaculoides | reverse complement strand
TATGTATGTATGTATATGTATATATGTATATATGTATATAGATATGTATATATATATATAAGTGTGGAATGGAATGAAAGCGTTTGAAGATGCCAGGATAATGCAAGCAAGACTCGAAAGATATTTAAGGAAGAATGTAAAGATCGAGAAGGTGAATGATAAGGACCTTTTTGTGTGCATAGTCTGTGACAGACCATGCCTGTCTTCGGCTGGCCTCAAATCTCACCTGCGAACCCATGGAAAACAAACTTCAACCAACTATTCTGACTATAAGTCTGTGCACACGTTTGAATATTGTGTATGCCAGAAGGCTTGCAAATCCAATGGGGGTCTTAAAAGACATGTTAAGATCCACAATGAGCAGAATTTATCTGCAAGTATTGGTGGTTCAAATCAGAGGTGCAATCTGTGTGGGTGTTTTTTTCAGAACATTGTCTGGTTTAAAAAGCCACATCAGACGCCATGAAGGGGCTAAGGTGTAAGTACAGGAGGTGGTCAAACTCTGTGTAAGGAGTAGACAACCACCACCACCACCACCACCATATATATATATATGTGTGTATATATATGTATATATATATATGTGTATATATATATATGTATATATAATGTATATATACGTATGTATATATGTATATATATAAGTGTGTGTGTGTATATATATGTATATATATATATATATATATATATATATATATATATATATATATATATATATATATATATATATATATATATATATATATATATATACACACACATCTTTATATATATATGTGTGTGTGTATATATATCTATAATATGAATCCCTTTCTGTCTGCTTGTGTGTGTGTGTGTGTGTGTGTGAAAGATTATAATGGCCATAGTTTCCAACTAATTTTCTCCGAACTGGGAACATATATTATCTATGTTCCAAAGATGGTTTTAGATTCTTAAAATTTTTCACATAATGAGTAACGGGCACCCTGGGTATGGAAAATACCCATTCCTGGATTATGTAGAGAATGGAGGCAACTCTTTGTGAAGTAACTTTCAGAAATTGATTATCTACCTTACATCCATTGGTCATAAAAAAAAATTTTAAGTTTTGCTTTTTATATTAGATTAACGTCTTTGAAAGTTTTTTAAATATCTACTTCCAGTTTTCTAGCGTCATTGATGTCTATATCTCTCAATCTATATCTTTCTATCCATCTCTCTCTATCTATTTTTATATCTCTCTATATCTCTCTATCTATATCTTTCTTTCCATCTCTTTCTATCTCTCTATCTATATCTCCCTATCCACCTCTATCTCTCTATCTCTCTTTTTATTTACCAATCTTTATCTATCTTATTTGTCTAACTAGCTAGCTCTCTCTCCCCCCATCTCTTTATATCTCGCTCACTCTCTCTTGTTTTCACTTTCATTTTTCAGACACTGTTGTTTTCAGTTTAAGTTCAGTTGCTATTGTATTCTCTGTTAGTGTTCAATCGCTATTTACAAACAATAACAACAACAAATTACTGACAGAAAGAAGTTCACAATTACTGATGAAAGTAATTTCTGTTTTCTGTACACTTCATTAAACTCGCCTACAAATTTCTTATTTAATTTTGCAACATTTTGTGTTTTTTTGTTGTTGATTGAATTACTGTTAAAAGTAAGTTCATAATTTACTAACAAAAGTAACTTCAAAAATTTCCTTTAAATTCGTACACTTAGTTAATTTCCACACACATGTAACAAGAAAACTCTTCACTCATCCTACCCCAACAGACCAATCTACCTCTCCACATCTCTTTTCTTCCTCACATTTCCTCCTTCATGCACTATGCCTTGCTCTTACTCCCCAATCCTGTCCTCACGGCCCTATTCTTCTGTATCATTGCTATTCAGCAACCTACCAACACTACATACCCAGGCTTTTGCCACTCACTTCCCCCTCCACAATCTTCAATCACACTTCCTTTGCAATATCCTGCCACTTATAATGTTTGAACTTCAAGGGTATGCCCTGGCACTTGCCACCATCTATATTTCTCTCTTCCTTTACTGAACTATCCGATTTATATTCTGATCCCCGTCCCTTGTGAGTATGTCCAACATTTTGTCACCATCTCTATCTTGCTGTCTCTCACTCACTCTCTCCTTCTCCTGCATTTCCCTCGGGTTGGGTAACCATGTATTTCCTTTGCGGTAGTGCACCTGTTTCTGTCTTCATTCCTGATTTTCCTCTCTATCTCTCTCTCTCTCTCTCTCAGGCTGGGTAACCTTGTACTTCCTCTACAGCAAGACACATGTTTTTGTCTCTTTTCCCCTCTATAACATTTCATCATCTGACACAAGATTGTCTCTTACAATGCCCCCTCCCCTCTTGAAAGTTTTTTGTCTTTCTGTCAGTGCAGGTGCCACTTAAAAGCACCCTGTCCTGTAAAGTGGTTGGTGTTCAGAAGGGCATCCAGCTGTAAAAACTTTGTCAAAACTGACTGTGTCTGTGTTTGTGCCACATAAAAAGTACTAAGTCCACTCCGCTGAGTAGTTGGTGTTAGGAAGGGCTTCTAACTTTAAAAATCCTGCCAAAACAGTCACAGAAATCTGGTGAAGGCTTCTGCCTGGTCAGTTCTTCTGAAACTGTCCTACCCATGCTAGCATAGAAGGCGAACGTTAAACAATGATGTTGATGAGGAGGAGGAGGAGGAGGAGGAGGAGGATGACATATACACAGAAAGCATCACCATTGAAAAAAGTATAAACATATGTAGGAAATGAAGTAAGGAGTTTGAGGAGCAGAAGCCCTTCCCAGGAAAAGTAGGTTTAGATAAAATTTTATATCTATGTATGTATAAATAGAGGTATATTACTCCTATGTAAAGAAGTAAAAAAGAAAACAAGTAAATTACACCAGAGAGTAGAGATAGATAAAAAGTGACAGAACCTGAAACAATAAGAGAAAGAAGCATTTATGAGGTTCATAGAAATTATTCTACATATGGATCCTAGCCAGACTGTGCTCTACAGGGTTGGAACATATGGAAATCTTGAAATTTTTGTAAACTATTCTATTCGTGCTCACAAAGAAAAAGTGGTTATTTCTTGGAGTCTGTAATGAGAAAGCTTTTACATTTATCTTTCTTCCAAAACTGTCAACTCTGAAGAGCACAGGATTACATTATCAGGCAGTTATCTAACATCCCATTGAATGCACTGTGTGAAACTGATTGGTCAATCATAAAAGGGCGTTGCTCTTGCACAATAATGCAATACCATATATTGCCCAAGTCACGGAAATTTTGTCTCATCCTCCTAACTCTCTTGGGCTTACTCCATGTGACTATCATCTTTTCAGACAATTACAATATTATCTAGAGAGTAACTATTTATCAATTGTGAGGTTAAAAATTATGTTAAATGTTTCTTTGCTTTGAAACCTGAATAATTCTATGCTCAAGGTATTGGCCATTTGCCAAATAGAGGGGATTATATTATCAATAATGAGGCGAAATATTTTCTTGATTAAATATATTAAGACCAAAAAAGTGTTTGCTTCTTTCCTATCTTGAAATTTGACAAAACTTTCTTTCCAACCTTGTATAAACATACACACACACACACACACATTTATGCATGTGTGCACATGCATTTTATTTTTGTTTCTTTTCTTTACTGTGTTTTATAACCTCTTAAGATTTCTTTCTCTTGAACACACAGTCTCTTTGAAAAGATAGACATTTTGCCAATCGTATTTTTGATTGAATGCTCCAGAAGTAATTGAAATTCCCTTTGTATATGTATAGTTAGTTTGATGAGTACTGTTCATGAAACTCTTGGCCCTTGAGTAACTTTTCCAAATTTCTGCTAATTAAAAATATACAAAAGCATATGTACATATGCATACAGACATGATTAAAAAAGTATTCAATAGGTATAGAAGAGTTCAGGCATTCATTCAAACCTAAAGAAAGTTTCGTTCTTTCACAATACTCGGTCTTTCATATTGCATGTATGTATATGTACATAAATGTATTAATTCAATTAGCTGGTATTATGTTCTATTCTAGATATCAATGAATGTTCCATGTCAAATGGTGGATGTCAACATATTTGTAAAAACACACCAGGAAGCTACCAATGTCAGTGTAGACCTGGTTATAAACTTAGCAATGGTAAAAAGTGTATAGGTAAGTTATATATTATCCATCATTTTTTAAAAAATCTTTTGTTTACATAGAAACATCTCATTAATAAAGGTATGTCTTTTATTACTCTGCTGGCCTTGTTTGTCTAACTTTATGGTTCCTAAAATGCAACTGCATCTTTAGACTTAAGTAGATTACTAAAGATGAAAGTGAAAATATTACCTGAGAGGTTATAGAATAGCAGCTATTATATCAAGTTAATGTATAGAGTGATTTATTTTATTCATCAATCACAATGAGAATTTACTAAACAGTGTTGTAGTTAATAACTGACCTTTCTAAATTACTATCAATCTCTGAAAAGTTGATATCATGGGATCTAATTCATCAACACTGTTAATTAATATAACTGGAGTAAAGTAGTAACTGATTATTGAGCTTTAAACAGTTTCTATGTCTCTATACAACTTTGAACTGCTAATTTTGCATAATTAAATTTATTAATCTTGTTCAATTAAGTAAATCTAAGTCTTGTAATCAGATCCCAAATAATTTGTGAAATGAATTGTTGGAATGGTGAAGTATAAATTTGGGGAATTGGAGCTATTGTGATGAACATTGGAAACTTTTCTCTGAAGTTGTCTGCTAGGTACCAAACAAGTTACAGCTATTTGTTGTGCAGTACACAGTGTCATTGTATAATGGAGCTACTAATGAAGCCAAAAATTTTGAATCTGCACTTCTGGAGTGATGTTGACAAAAGGTTAGTTTTTACAGTGAGAGTAGGAACATGGAGGTTCCATGATGAGATTGACTAGAAGCAAAGGAACTGCAAATCAGATATTCATGTATGAGTGGGGCAGGATTTGGGAGAGATTGGAAATGTAGTTTGATCAACTTGGAGAAAATGGATGTTGTGACATGTTGCATACTGGAGAAGTTGAGTAGTAGAGTAGAAGGTGAATCGAACACAGTTGGTGGATGGGCTGTAGTGGACAATGGTTTAGAACCTGCAATGGTATCCTGAGCCTTTTTGCATTTTGTTAATCCAGGAGGTTTGAAGGAAATATATCTAGGTACATTTGAAAATATGAAAATACATTCTTTTATAGAAAATGTCCATCTGCACGTGTCTGTGTGTGAATTATTTTCAAGAATTTCCTCTCCTATGGTAATTTTTCAGATATAAATGAATGTGCTAAAGAAAATGGTGACTGCCAACATAACTGTCTCAATTTAGTTGGAAGCTACAAATGTTCCTGTAAATCAGGATACCAGCTTGTGAACAACAAACAGTGCTCTGGTGAGTATGTACCTCTAATTTTGGAATCATCTTAGTTGACAGATGTCATCATATTTATGAAAATAGTTTGGATGATTGTGTGTTTGAGTGTATGAGTGTGGGGAGTATGAGTGTGGGGAGCATGTGTGTAAGTGTGGGGGGGAATGTGTGGGGTGTCCATATCATCACTGTCGTCATTTAATATTCACTTTTTCATGCTTCCATGTGTCAGACAGAATTCGTTGAAGCAGATTTTCTATGACTAGATATCCTTCCTTTCACTTGTTTCCAAACAAAGAAACATTTTTCTATACCTAGATATATTTTTCCTGAAAGTTTGGAAACACACAGCCCTGCTTGTATGATATTGATGCTCATTTACAACCATCACATGATATCTAGACACACACAAAGACGTGTTTGTGTGTGTGTGTCTGCTGTCACTCCCTGTGCCCCAAGCCATTCCTATATCTCTCACCATCAATTACCACAGTAATCTCTATCCCATATCTAACCATCTTTCCACACATACTTATGAAACTTCTCTGCCCAATCCTCTGTATCACTTCACCTATATTCAACTCCCATTGTACCTTGAGGATGTCTTGCACATATCCACCATCATCTCTCTCTCTCTCTCTGTCTTTCTCACCTTTCTTTTCCAAATGAGGTATTCTTGTATCTTTCAGCAGGACACCTATCTCTATTCCTCTATTATTATTATTTTAACCTTTCATCAACTGGCATAAAGTCACTTCCGTCAATACTATTCTCTTTCTCAGTCAAAGGATCTTTGTCTTGCATGTTTCTTGGTGATCTTACCAGTGCTGGTACTATGCAAAAAGCACCCAGTAAAATCTGTAAATTGGTTAGCATTAGGAAGAGCATCCAACCTTACAAACAGGCAATAGAGCTTAGCACAGTCCTCTGGCTTGCCAGCTCTTGTCAAATTGTCTATATGTACGTCTGTACATTTTTGGATTGTTACCGTTGTTGTATTTGTTTTTACTATTCCCCGGTATACTGGGAAATAGGAACTGTTAAATTTATTTCTGTGGCCATTGTGGCATTGCAGTCTTTTTTTAATTTTGTGTAAAATTCGAACTGTTTTAAGTTGTTTCAGACTTTGTTCTTGTGCCCCGCCCCTAGTGGGGGTGGGACAGGAACTAGTATCCTCTATTAGAGGAAAATTTATAGGCTTCCACTTTAAGTGGAAGCAATAAGTTCTGTTGAACATTTTTTGTAAACTTTGAAAAGCCATTGTAGGCTTTATTTTTGTACTAATTAATTTCAACTGAATATGTCGGTCGAAATTATTAAAGAAAAATGCACTCTCGAAGAGAGTGGTGTTAATGTTGGTGGAGGTGCCAACACTGTAAAAAAATTATCGGCAGTTGCTGCAGTGGCAACTGAAACCATAGAAATTCCAGTAGAAAAACTGGAAGAATATTTTGGAAGAATGAAGGAGGAGGACAGTGATATTAAGATATCATCCACCTCCAACGCCATAGAGACAAAAAGGAAAACAGCAATGTTTAAATCTTACTGTCCAGAGAATAAATGCTTTAAACATTTTGAAGAAGACAAAATAGAGAAATGCCTGGCCCCTATGTGGGAGGACATTGCATACATTGTGAGGGGGAAAGGCATATGCGACAATTGAAGTCAGGTTTGCAACCGAACAGATGGCCCATGGGTACTCTGTGAGCCCCCTGAAAACAAAGGAGGTGGTGCTTCTGCCAACCTACATGGGGAGGCGCACTTCCCAGTGCCACCAGATATCGTCCCATGTGAAGTGATGACTGCCCTGTTGTTTAACAGGACAGAAAAAATAAAATTTTTGCAGAACTGACTGGGACAGAGCATTTCAGCCATAATTCATGGTGCACCAGAAGATATAGAAATGCTTCCAGAATGGGTGCTTGTGAGTGAGAATGTGGCCCTTCGAATACAAGAGGAAGGAAAAAACTCACCTGTTATGAGTGCAGAAAGAAAGGCCACATTCACCTTGACTGTGAAGAAAGAAAAAAGAGAGAAGAAAAGAGAAAAAACGACAAACTTGTACAGACACCAGGCCCTACATCTGAAAAGACAACTCCAAGCCCACACACACACCAGCCCCCACAAAGACAAACACTCCCACCAGCTCTGTTGCACTGCTGGCCCCCAAACAAAACAACGAAAAGACCCAACCCCTGCACACACAAGCCCCTACAAAAACAAAATTGCCCATTCCCTTGAAACCTGAGGCACCTGTTGTAGAAAAAAACACAACTCCCCCAGACAACACCATGGAGGTGGCTGACGGGGAGTTCATGACAGTTAGGAAACAAACACATGCACCTTCCCCACCCATATCCCTCACAGGAAAAAGCAGCACTTCATCCCAAATAACAAAAAAAAAACACCCCAACGCCCAAGGGAAACAAAAAGACAATAAAATTTTGGTAGATTACAATGCTAAAGACATTTACACAGATCAAGTAATCAAAACCCATTGTACGACCAAAATATGCCCTCAACATAGGGGTATGGATGAGAGGTGTGCCTGGATAGGGGAAACCCTATGCAGGCAGCTGAAGGAGAGGCATCTGACGAACATCAGGAGGATTATAGCCCTGCCCTGCTACTTGAAGAAGGAGAAGAAAGGGGCTGCCTCACATGTGGTAAGGTCAGTCCCAACATCACCAGTTAAGGGTAAGTAGAACCCTTGCTTTTTTTCCCATTGTTTTTAATGGCTGCACTTAACCATGGATGTTTGAATGTGCGTGGTCTGAACTCAAAGTAGAAGTAAGCCTGTTTCCTCGATGACCTCAGATCACATGATATGCATGTGATGGTTGCTACAGAGACCAAGCTGGATAGTCTACAAACCTCCTGAATGGCTATGAGAAAATCATGTCTCCTGGCCAGACCGGAGGTCAAGGTGGAGTAGTTGTACTGATACAAAAAGGCTTGGCTCTGCAGATAACTACAGTCTATGTAGACTCAGAAGGTGGGCTGGTCATCCTTGATGTGATATACAGCAATAAGGCCTTCAGGTTGATCAGGATCTATGCACCTTGTGCTAGAGGATTACAAACTGATTTTTATCGGTGCCTAGAGAACTTTATTCTGACGTTGAAGACATTAGTGGTGTTAGGAGACTTTAACGCTATCGTTGACACACGCATCGATAGCGTTGGCTCGACTGGTAGGAAAGCAAACTCACGCCTTGTAGATCTGCTTAAGCACTTTCAGCTAGCAGATCATTACAGGTTTGACCATCCAAACATCCCAGAGTGGACCTGGATTACTGGTGACGGAAGGCCCAAGTCTTACTTAGACAGGATAGTGATAAGAACTAGAGATAAAGATAGTTTTAGCTGTTCCATAGCTTGTCTAAGTAGCTTACACTGACCATAGAATGGTTAAGTGTAGATTGGACATAGATAGTACAGTTAAGAGAGGATCCGGCTACTGGAAGCTAAACAAGTCTATTTTGACTTGCGACGCATACCGTAGCCAGATTAAGGAACTAGTACAGAGGGCATTAACCGGTGCTGTGATTAATAACAGGTAGTGGTTCACCCACAAGAGAGCCATCTGTTTCGAGTCTGTTAGGTTTAGCCACCAGCTAAGACTAGATAAGGCTAGAATAGAAGGGCAGTTAGTTAAGGACCTAGAGGAGGTGTTGAGGTTGGACTCTGCATCTCACATTTTGACAGCAAGAACGGCCTTGGACCGTCACTTCAAAGGCAAACATGTGGGGTGCAGAGTTCGGGCTAAAATGCATGCATTGGGCTGTGAGGGAATTAATGCTGCCAGATGGGCCAATATGGTAGAAACCTAGTGTAGCAATGATGCCCCAATAAGGTCTCTTGTTGATGACAATGAGAGTTCGGTCGAGGGACAGGATGAGATGTGTGAGGTACTTTACTTTGCCGAGTTGTTCGGAAGGGGTGGGACGCTGGATCACAGTGAGGCCCTTAAGGACTTCCTGTCTAGTAGCTCGCATCCATCGGGATGAGAGGCTGAGTGCTGTGAAGAGCCAATCACGGCCGAAGAGGTGATCAAGGTGCTAGGCGAATGCCCCCCGGGAGAAATCACTGTGTCTCGATGGTCTACCCTATGAATTTTATAAAAGTATGCCAGACTTGTTCGGGCACCTTTTGGCCAGCGTCTACACCAATTGGCAGCAGAATGGGAGAATTCCCAAGTCTGTGACATTGATCAGGAAGGACTCAAGCAAGGGGGACGAAATAGGAAATTTCAGGTCCATAACTCTGTTGAACAGAGAGGTAAAGATTTTGGCCAAGGTGCTAGCGAAAAGGTTGGTGCATGTCATGGACAGACTTGTAGGGGAAGTGCAAACGTGCACTATCCTGGGCAGGTTTATCCATGACAATCTCCATCTTATATGCTACTCCTTAGAGAGGGGGGGGCACTAGTACATTTAGACCAGTCTAAACCATTTGATAGGGCTGCCCATCAGTACTTGGTAGCGGTCCTCGAGGAGGCTGGCTTAGGCACGACCTTCCGCAGTTGGATTGCTGCATTGTACAGCGACATCGAATCTGTTGTGAAAGGGAATGGTTTCTTTTCGAAGCCATTCAAGATCGAGCGCTCAGTGCGTCAGGGGTGTCCCCTATCTCTGCTTTTGTATGTATTGGCTCTTGAGCCATTGCTGTAGAAGTTGGAGGCACTAGGGGGCGTGCTACATGATCTATGGTGTGAAAGAGGAGCTACGGTGTATGTGGATGACATCTCCATCATTGTGGCGGATGAGGGCCAGCTTCCAGTGGTGAAAGGGACCATCAAAAGTTACGAGACGGTGGCAGGAGCAAAGGTTAACAAAGGCAAGTCAGTTGGTTTGCAACTCAGCACCTGGAAGGGCAAGCCAATGGCGTCCATTAACATTGTGGGGCGTTGGATGGAAGGTCCTGTTAAGCTGATCAGAGTTTGGGGTTGGTCCAGACCTCCAGATAGAGAAAAATTGGAGTGAGGTTGCCAGCAAGGTGACTGCTCTAACCCAGACCTGGTCTGGGCAGGCGTTATCCTTGCTAGGGAGGGTGGAGGTGGTGCAGATGTTTATAGCATCAGTAATCACCTACCATCTGACCATGGTGCTTTGCCCCGATTTGTGGCCGAACAAGTTGGAGAGAATCCTTTTCCATTTTTTGTGGAAGGGAGGAAAGCCACTTGTGAAGTGCTCTGTCTGCTGCCAGAAACCACTAAAGGGTGGTCTGAAGATGCGAAAATTCACGTTAAGGTTGAGGCACCTCTGGCTTTACTTGGATACAGAGTAGGTGTGGTCACTGCATGTCCAGTTCTATCTTCTGCAGTTAACGTCCTTAACGGACATTGGTACCTGGATCAAGCAGAGTCCTAGGCTGGTGGACTGGCAATTGGAGTGCCATCAGGCACTTCAGTTGCTTCTTGGGCGGGCAATGCCGGCAGCAGGAGTTCCACCGTGAATTTTTATAGCGGGTTTGTGGAGATTATGTCCGAAGACCCTGGGCTACAATGAAAATCTGTTGATCAACCTGTTCTGGAGAGCTTTCGGGTCAGGGTATCTGGATAATTGCCAGAAATCTGTGGCTTGGCAGTGCTTCCATGCGGCATTACCTGTTCGCAATAAACTGTCAAGGCACAGAAGTGCCGTCTCACCAACATGTCCGAGGTGTGGGCAGGACAGGGAAACCATCTTGCACGCATTTATAGAGTGTCCGGAATTAACAGGACTGATAGCTTTCGCAGAACAACTGTTGTCATCAATGGGAAGAGAACAGCTATCGGCTGAGTCTATCATTGAGATTGTGCTGCTTCCTTCCCTTAACAGGGAGAGGAAGGCTTGCTTTTTCTCCGTAGTAGCCAAACTGAAAGAAACAGTATGGAAGATGCATGTGAAAGGAATAGTGATGGGTACCTTTGTATCTGGCCATGGGTACCTTTGTATCTAGAATAATGATGGGTACCTTTGTACCACCTCAGTAGTAAGATCAAGCTGGAGAAGAGGTACCTGTCACAAGAAGGATATGATAAAAGATGGAAGCTTGTGGCAAGAAAGCTGGGAGAGATTGGCACCAAGTGGAGCCCCGGAAAAAAAGCAAAGGTTCTACCCGGGTGGTCGGGTGCCTTTCATTCAGGAGATACATTGCATGTGGCAATGTGATATCATCGAACTTTTAAATTTTTACTGTAATTTTAATCTTAATTTTTAATCGTAATTTATCATTCATAAAAAAAAAGAACTTTTAAATTGTAGCAGCTTCTTCACCCCTTTTACGTTTGTCTGTCCTTGTTTGTCCCCTCTTTGTAATGCTTGTATAGCAAATATTTATGAAATAAAGAAGTTTGCTTGGTAACCACATGGCTCCGGGTTCAGTCACACACACATACATATATACATATATACATGCATGCATCCATGCATCCATCCATACATACATACATACATACATACATAGTTATCATTTTCTTTCGAAACACAACACATAGACAGCTTAGAAGTGCTCAAGTCAAACCTGAGGCATTAGGTAAGTATAATGGACACAATAGAAAAAGTTCAATTCGGGCAATCTATGGTTAATATATATCTATACAGGTTTAATTAAGATAAAAAATAACAATTGTCCAAGCTGAAACATATATTGATATATTGGAGATATAAAAATATAAAAATATATGAATACTAAAAATATACATTGACATATAAATATATGGATATATAAAGATAATAGCAATGGAATATAGATAAAAATAATAATGGAATATAAATAGAAAATTTTTTTTTAAAATTAAAATATGGTATTCAGACAATAATAGACACTAAAAAGAGTTTTGGGTTACATGTTAGAAGAAAATAAGGTATTCCAACGATTGTTTCTGGGGTTCATTCATCTAAATAACAAATGAATCTTAAGATTCATTTTCAGAGAATGTCTCCTTCATCAGGGAAAAATGATGTTTATGCTAGATATGTGTTCAGATTTTTACTATTCATAGCCACTTTAACATGGCTGTCCAATCGAGCAGACTCTACTGTGATGTTTTAACCCCAAGAGGACATCTCTAGCTGGTTAATGATGCAAAGCTGCATCTGATAAAATTGTGAGCAAGAAAGTGAACCCCTACCATCTAGCAATAGAACCAGTAGACCAGTCCTGGTTTCAGGCTATTTCTGCCACTCCTCATCTACTAGAGATGACCACCAGCTTGCTTCTGCATACATATATATA
>NC_068986.1:62786311-62787309 GCF_001194135.2 Octopus bimaculoides | reverse complement strand
TATATATATATATATATATATCTATATATATATATATCCCCTTCAACCTTGCAAGAAGGATATGCACAATAGTGTCAGAACAAAATATCAGAGAACTCAAAAATACCCTAATTGACAGACACTACCCAATTCAACTCATAGAGGATGGTATCAGACGTGCAACACAAATCGACATAGGAAACTTGAGAAAAGTTCAACACAGCAACACACATTCCCCGAAAATACTGCCATACATATCCACATATAACCCCAGAAACAAAGAAGCCTTCACCATCATCACCCAAAATTTACCAATGCTACATTAAGGACCCCAAATTAAAGGAAATTTTACACATACATAAAATCATTAAAAGCTACAAACAACTGAAATTGCTAAAAAGATCCTCACAAAGGCAAAATTATTTTCTAAAATAACAAATGCAAAAGTGAAAAAATGTGATCAACCAAATTGCGCAACATGCCCAAACCTTCTAGAAGGATCAGAATTCCTTTTCAAAGAGGGTCAAAAATTCAAAATCAAATTTGACTTTACTTGTGCTTCAGAAAACCTGATTTATGTCATAAGATGCTCAGGCTGCCACCAAAGCTACATAGGG
The DNA here is from genome assembly GCF_001194135.2 of Octopus bimaculoides. Classification (NCBI taxonomy): domain Eukaryota; kingdom Metazoa; phylum Mollusca; class Cephalopoda; order Octopoda; family Octopodidae; genus Octopus; species Octopus bimaculoides. The sequence goes on along the minus strand of NC_068986.1, from coordinate 62,786,713 downwards.
TCCACAGGATTATCGCTCAGACACAAATGCACTCTGCATCGACAGCAGATTGCATCCCCAGAATACAGATTGATACCCTTGAGTGAACATAATGAGAAATGCGCAAAACAAATTCTACCACAATTTGTAATTTTTCCATTCTATCAATGTGCCATTGGAACACCAACACAAGTTAGATTAAATAAGGAAACCTTCTTCATTGAAAAATATAAGCCAAAACTTAACCATTTCTAACATTTTTAAATAAGGAAACTCACCTCATTGAAAAAAATATAAAGCAAAACCACTTGTAACATTCTATTCCTTCCAAACCAAATCATGTTAAATTAATCAAACCTAGTCATCCCCAACATTTTTGATTATCTCCCTTATACCGGAAAAAATCCCTGATTACCTTCCCCT
>NC_068986.1:62785567-62786179 GCF_001194135.2 Octopus bimaculoides | reverse complement strand
TATATATAGATAGATAGATAGATAGATAGATAGATAGATAGACAGACAGGCAGACAACAACATAGATTGTGGTCACTAGAGCTGTTTCAGAGATATTTTTTATTGATGAAGGCGTAGTAGTGGCTGTGTGGTAAGTCGCTTGCTTACGAACCACATGGTTCCGGGTTCAGTTTCACTGTGTGGCACCTTGGGTAAGTGTCTTCTACTATAGCCTCGGGCCAACCAAAGCCTTGTGAGTGGATTTGGTAGACAGAAACTGAAGAAAAACAAAACTTTCAGATAGGGACCGTTGGACTCTTATGCGAATTGTTCAAAAGGATCACAAAAGTACAGCTCCCAAAATTACTGCAGAGCTTAATGACCACCTCAAGAACCCAGTTTCCACAGGAAACTTTGGGTAGTTGTATTTAACAAGAATTGGAGGGGGGTGGTTATTACATTATATATATATACACAGGGGTTGGACAAAATAATGGAAGCACCTTAAAATTTCAAACAAATTTATTTTAATATAGGATAGGACCACCTTAGGCAATAATTACAGCTTGAATTCTATGAGGTATGAACTTGTACAAACTTTGAATTGTTTCCAATAGGAATTTTTTCTATTCT
>NC_068986.1:62783246-62785557 GCF_001194135.2 Octopus bimaculoides | reverse complement strand
AGGCAATAATTACAGCTTGAATTCTATGAGGTATGAACTTGTACAAACTTTGAATTGTTTCCAATAGGAATTTTTTCTATTCTTCAGCTAAAACTCTGCTGGAGTTCTGCGATGCAAATGATCTTATGGTTTGCAATACTAACTTCAGGAAACCTGCAGTCACCTAGTCACCTGCCGTTCTGGCTGACACACTAGCCAAATTGACTACATCCTCGCCAGAAAAAGGGAAAGATGGCTGCTTATAAATGCCAAAATATCCCAAGCAAAGAATGTACCCCACAACATAGACTGGTAGTTAGTGACTTCAGGATCAGGGCTAAATGAATGCCTAGAAGATGACCAGCATGGAGGAGAAGAGTCTGGAAGCTTAAAGATCCTGCGAATGGACAGAGATTTAGAAACATATTACTCAAAGCCTTTGAGGAAATAAAAAGTGACATAGCTTTACATGATGCAGAAGACAACTGGAGGTTTCTACGGGACAACCTGCTGAGGGCCACTGACCAGATCTGTGTATGGTGCAAAGTCCCCTCTCGACCCAAAATAATATGGTGGTGGAACAATGTTGTTGACAGGGCTATTGGACAAAAGAAACAGGCTTGGAAGGACTGGAAGAACGGAGGTAGCAGGTAATTGTATCAGACTGCCAGAAAGAAAGCTAGAAGACATGTTTATTTAGCTAGAGGGGAAGCAGATAAGAAAAAAATTATCAATGTTCTGTGCCATGAGGACCAAAGACTTGAGGTATTTCCTGTTGCAAGACAGTGTATGAGAGAGAATTGTGATGTTGCAGGAGAGAAATGTGTCCGCATGGATGATGGTTCACTTGCACTAAAAGAGGCTGCAAAGAGAGAGGTTTGGAGACACCACTATGAAAGGTTGCTCAATAAAGAGAATGAATGGGAGAAAGAGAGCCTGCTGAACGATGACCCAACAGAATGACCAGCTATCCGAGTTGACAGTACCTTGGTAGATAAAGCAATTAAGAATATGAAGATAGGGAAAGCCCCCAGCCCATCAGGAATCACTACAGAGATGCTCAAAATATCTGGCAGTGTCGGCTATAGCCTAGTCACCTGTATAGTTAACCAAGTGATACATGAAGGAGTCATACCCAATGACTGGTGTAGCAGTACCATAGTCAACTGCTACAAAGGTAAAGGTGACGCATTAGACACAAATAATTACAGAGGTATCAAGCTGTTGGATCAGATAATGAAAGTCATGGAGAGGGTCATAGCCCAACTAATTAGAGAGAGAGAGTCAGTGTAGATGAGATGCAGTTTAGGTTCGTTCCAGGAAAAAGCACCACTGATGCTATATTTCTGGTAAGACAGCTGCAGGAGAAATACCTAGCCAAAGATAAACCTCTGTACCTGGCTTTCGTTGACATGGAGAAAGCCTTTGACAGGGTCCCCTGATCACTTATCTGGTGGTCAATGAGGAAACAAGGGATAGAAGAATGGATGGTGAGAGCAGTGCGAGCCATGTACAAGGACGCTGTCAGTTAGGTGAGGGTTGGCAACGAGTACAGTGAAGAATTCCGAGTAGAGGTAGGAATCCACCAAAGTTCAGTCCTCAGTCCCTTCCTATTTATCATAGTCCTCCAGGCAATAATAAAGGAATTCAAGACAGGATGCCCCTGGGAGCTCCTCTATGCTGATGACCTTGCTCTAATTGCTGAGTCACTATCAGAACTAGAGGAGAAATTTCAGGTGTGGAAGCAAGGATTAGAATCGAAGGGCCTTAGAGTCAACCTAGCTAAAACCAAAGTCCTAATAAGTAGGAAGGCAGACAAACCACAAATCCCTTCAGGTAGATTGCCCTGCTCGATCTTTAGAAAAGGTGTAGGTATAAATTCTATAAGATGTACCCTGTGTAAGCTATGGACATATAACAGGTACAGCAATATCAAATGAAGGCTAACTAGGAAGATAGCTTTTGTATGTGGCAGATGCTCAGGAGCAATAAACACTGAAAATGTGAAGAGAACAACTTCTCCACATTCCAGGGAAAAAAACTAGAAGTAGTTGATAGCTTCCATTACCTAGGTGACCAAGTCAGTAGTAGGGGAGGGTGCACTGAAAGTGTAGCTGCTAGAATAAGAATAGCCTGGGCAAAGTTCAGAGAGCTCTTACCTCTGCTGGTGACAAAGGGCCTCTCGCTCAGACTAAAAGGCAGACTGTATGATGCATGTGTACGAACAGTCATGTTACATGGCAGTGAAACATGGGCCATGACTGCTGAGGACATGCGTAAGCTCGCAAGGAATAAAGCCAGTATGCTCCGATGGATGTGTAATGTCAGTGTG
>NC_068986.1:62780728-62782994 GCF_001194135.2 Octopus bimaculoides | reverse complement strand
ACACCCTAGCAGTTGAGGGAACCCGTGGAAAAGGTAGGCCCAGGAAGACCTGGGCTGAGGTGGTGAGGCACGACCTTCGAACATTGGGCCTCACTGAGGCGATGACTTCTGACCGAGACCTTTGGAAATATGCTGTGCGTGAGAAGACCCAGCAAGCCAAGTGAGACCTAAATCCATGGCCTCTGTCAGGGGTGTAGCCAGCCCACTTATGCGTACCTTTCCTTCATTGGTCACTAAAACTCTGCTTGCAAAGACCTGTTGTGGCAAGTAAAATCGAAATCGAAATCGAACCAAATTCGATGACTGGCACCCATGCCAACCTTTCCTTCATTGGACACTAAACTCTGCTTGCGAAGACGTGTTGGGGCAAGTGAAATCAAAATCGAACCAAATTCGATGACTGGCACTCATGCCTGTGGAGCTCTAACAGCACCATACGAGCATGATCATTGCCAGAGCAGCTGTCTGGCTTCTGTGCCAGTGGTACGTGAAAAGCACCATTTGAGTGTCATTGTTACCAGCATTGTCTTACTGGTACAGAAAAACATCCGAGCAAGGTCGTTGCCAGTGCCGCTGGACCGGCTCCTGTGTAGGTGGCACATAAAAAACACTATTTGAGCATGGCCATTGCCAGTACCGCCTGATTGGCCCTCATGCCAGTGGCACGTAAAAGTACCCACTGCACTCTCGGAGGGGGTTCCTGTTAGCAAGGGCATCCATCTGTAGAAACTCTGCCAGATCAGATTGGAGCCTGGTGCAGCCATCTGGTTCGCCAGTCCTCAGTCAAATCGTCCAACCCATGCTAGCATGGAAAGCGTATGTTAAACGATGATGATGATGATATGTAAATATTATATATATATCATCATAATGATCATCATCGCTTAACGTCCGTTTTCCATGCTAGCATGGGTTGAACATCTTGACTGGGGTCTGGGAAACCAGCTGGCTGCACTGGGCTCCAGTCTGATCTGGCAGTGTTTCTACAGCTGGATGCCCTTCCATATGCTAACCACTCCAAAAGTGTAGTGGGAGCTTTTTTACATGCTACCGGCACAGAGATCACAGCTACAATTTCCATTTGTATGTGATTTGATTTGATTTTGATGTACTTGACACAGTATGTCTCCTCAAGCACGGCATGTTGCCATACGATCCAAGGTGGGCTGGTTATGTGGCATTGGTGTACGTTACAGCTGTGAACTCACATTCTTTTGTCATTGCCCAACATTCGAAGGCCATGCTTCACCACCTCATCCCATGTCTTCCTGGGTTTACCTCTACCCTGGATTCCTTCTATTGTTTGGGAGTGGTACTTCTTCACACAGCACTCTTCATCTATCCATAGTACATGACCATACCAACGCAAACGTCTCTCCTCTCTTGCATGCCACATCCGATGCTTCTTACGTCCAGTATTTCTCTGAGGGCACTTACACTCTGTTGTGTGTGCACACTGACATTACACATTCAGTGGATCATGCTAGCTTCATTTGTTTTGAGCCTACCCATGTCTTCAGCAGTCATGGCCTATGTTTCATTGCCGTGAAGCATGGCATTTCGCACACATACATCATACAATGTACCTTTCTCTCAGAGCGAGAGGCTCTTTGTCACCAGTAGGGGTAGAAGCTTTCTGAACTTTGCCCAGGCTATTCTTATTCTAGTGGTAACACTCTGAGCATCCACCTGAGCATACAGACTTGGTCATCTAGGTAATGGAAGCTATCAACTACTTCTACTTTCTCCCACTGGCATGTGATGGAATCTGTTTTCTGAGCATCTGTGGTGTTTATTGCCCCTGTGCATCTGCCGCACATGAAAGTTATCTTCCCGGTTAATCTTCCTTTGATGTTGCTGCATCTCTTATGTGTCCATAGCTTACACTGGATACACCTTATGGAGTTTCTACCTACCTATATATATAAGATAAATAAATATATATAATATTTATATATATATATATATATATATGATATATATTTATTTCTATTATATACTTTGTATACTTCTAGATAAATATATAGATATATAATAATCAAGACCCCACTGCATGATATGCAGGAGCATGTAATGTTAAAGGGCTGTATCTGATTGATTTGGAAATTCATTTTTCCAAATTATTTAAATTAATAAATATTATATATATATATACAGATATAGGGCAGGGAATCGTCAATTAGTAATAAAATTAATAATTAACAATTTTGCCAAGTAGTTCAGTATGGCAAAATTGTTAATTATATATATATATATATATATATAT
>NC_068986.1:62777176-62777666 GCF_001194135.2 Octopus bimaculoides | reverse complement strand
GTTCCTAGAAGAAAATGACTTGCTGAATGAGACCCAGCATGGTTTCCGTCCAGGTAGAGGCTGCCTCACGCAGCTCTTGCAGCATTATGACTGGGTCCTGAAGCAGCTACTTGACCATTCAAATGTTGATGTGATATATCTCGACTTTGCAAAAGCCTTTGACAAAGTTGATCATGGCTTGATATGTCACAAGCTGCAAAACCTTGGCATAGCTGGTAAATTAGGAGAATGGCTGCATGACTTCCTGAATTGTAGAAGTCAGACAGTTGCAGCCAATGGAGAACTATCTAGGGAAACGCAAATATTGAGCAGTGTCCTACTGTTCGTATTGGTCCTTCTGGACATGCCCACGGTCACTCGGAGAGCCACTGTTACTAACTACGCTGATGACACAAAACTATCTCAGGCAATAAAGAATCCTGATGATATCATAAGCCTGCAGAATGACCTAAATGCAATATACGAGTGGGCAGAGCAAAATAATATGCAG
>NC_068986.1:62776557-62777166 GCF_001194135.2 Octopus bimaculoides | reverse complement strand
CATAAGCCTGCAGAATGACCTAAATGCAATATACGAGTGGGCAGAGCAAAATAATATGCAGTTCAATGCAAAAAAATTTCAAGTACTGCGCTACAAGGCCACAAGTGCCTCCCAACCGGCATACACAGGACCTGGAAGTACTGCAATCTCAGAACCACAAACAGTAAGAGACCTGGGTATCAACATGTGTAGTGATGCATCATTTCACATGCACATTGTCAAGTTGACAGCAAAGTGCAGACAACTGGCAGGATGGATACTGAGGACATTCCGAACAAGGGATTAAAAAGTCATGTTGACTCTATGGAAGACATTTGTTCTGAGTCGCCTAGACTATTGCTCTCAGTTGTGGTCACCACACAGTGTCAAGTGGACAGCAGAACTCGAGGCAATTCAGCATCACTATACAAAAAAGATCGCCACAGTCCAACAGATGAACTACAGGGAGCGACTGAAGGCACTAGGTCTCTACTCCCTGGAGCGCAGGCAGGAGAGATATGTAATAATATACATATGGAAAATACTGGAAGGACTGGTACCAAACTTTGGCATCAAGTACTACACGAATGCCCGCACAGGTCGCCACTGCATGGTACCAAGGGTACCGTC
>NC_068986.1:62770443-62774970 GCF_001194135.2 Octopus bimaculoides | reverse complement strand
TATATATATATATTTAAATGTTATATATATAAATATTATAATAATATTAGGGACAAAATCCAAAATTAATTATTAATTATTCTATATGTGATAGTGGATTTTCATCGATGAGTTCTTGAAACTTGGTTATTTTCCCTAAAACTATATATAAATATTATATATATATATTCATATATATATACATACATACATATATATGATACATATATATATATGTATAAATATATGTTCATTGTAATATACCATACAAAATGCTCAGCTAACTTTAAGAAATTTCTCTAGCTTTTAATCACTCGCCATTCTCTTATCTAACTTGTAATACTAACATGCTTACATGTGATGCTAATGTGTATTTTGTGTTAAAATAAATTTTGTGGCTTATAATTCTTTAAATTTTTCAAGAACTTTTCAAATCATATTACATGCCCCTCATGTTTCCATACTTTGCTCTGATCTTCACCTCACTAAAGGCCTCAAGTCCCTTACTGCTATCTTTCTCTCTATCTCTTGTGTGTGGCGATGCTGGCCATTGCTTGTTCACAATGCGCCTACTCATTCCCACCCCCACCACCAATACCAAAAATTTCCTCTCTTATACCAGAAACACCAACAGGATTTTGCCTTACTTCTGTACCAGAAGACTTGCATACCTCCGTCCTCCAATCCACCTACCTCATTCCATCTTTACATAATGGATTAACCAATAGTAGTTCATCTACTTAACTTAATGCTCATAACATTTATATTTACAATGCTTACATTGCACTCACCCACCTCCAATAGGGGCAACAATTTTTAACATGTTTGAATGATGGTAGGTTAAAGCAAGAGAACAACTGATGTGACATGTCTGTAATCAAACAATCATGGAAACCTTTTTTTCAGGTGCTGAATAACATTACTCCTTCCCATGTCCCTTTCAGAGTTAGCACTATCGATGTAGGCCCATTGAACTGTAGGTCTAGTGAGATTGTTGAGATGTTTTAACAGAGGCGTGTTGATGTATGTTGCATCCAAGAGGTAAGGTGGAGAGGAGCTTCAGCCAGGTTCCCCACAGGCAAGACACATAGGTATAAAGTCTTCTGGGAAGGTAACAGTGATGGGGTAGGTGGTGTGGGCATACTTCCTGCAGAGAAATGGGTGGATAAGGTCACAGAGGTAGCTAAACTGGGTGATAGAATGCTTAAGCTTAGGCTAGTCTTACAGAACAGTATAGTGACAATTATTTCTGCTTATGCCCCTCAAGCAGACCTACCAAATGAACAGAAGGACCACTTTTATGATATTCTCATGAAGGCTACCTCAAAGACAAGTGACAATGATCTCCTCATTGTGGCTGGGGATTTCAATAAGCATGTCGGACAGCAGCCTGGTATCTTCCATGGTGTGCATGGAGGCCATGTATTTGGCTCCTGAAACAAAGAGGGAACAAGGCCACTGGACTTCTGTGATGCAAATAACGTGTTAATATGCATCACCAACTTCAGGAAGCCAGCCAGCCACCTGATAACCTACCAATCAGGTAGCCAGATCAATTACACTGTCACCAGACAGCAGGATGCATGGTTGTTCCAAAATACAAAAACTTGTGAAGAATGTACCCCACCCCAACCCCAGCATAGACTAGTCATTAGTGACTTTAGACTCCAGACCAGAACGATGTCAAGAAGCAGCCCATCTGGTAAAGAAGGATATGGAAGCTTAAGAACCCTTTGTATGGTCAGAGATTTAGGGACATCATAATTGAGAAATTTGGTGAAAGGGAGGAGGAGGTACAAACTTGTGACATAGAGGCCAACTGGAAATTCCTGAGTGCCACAGACCAAATCTGTGGCTGGTACAAAACCCCATCCAGACCTAGGGTAATGTGGTGGTGGAACAATGCAGTAGATAGGGCCATTAGAGCTAAGAAACAGGTCTAGAAGGCCTAGAAAAATGGGGGTAGCAGGGAACTATATCAGATTGCCAGAAGGGATGCTAGGATACAAGTATATCTAGCCAAGGCAGAAGCAGAAAAGAAGTTTGCCTATGTTCAGCAATGTGAGGGCCAAAGAACTGAAGTGTTTCAGATTGCAAAACAGTGTGTGAGAGAAAACTGTGTTGTCATATGAGAGAAATGTGTCTGTAAGGATGATGATATACTTGCATTTAATGACTTTGCAAAGAAAGAGGCTTGGAAATGCCATTATGAAATACTGCTGAATGTAGAGAATGAGTGGGAGAAGGAGAGTCTGTCAAATGTTGACCCAATTGAGGGACTGGCTATCCAAATTGACAGCTCCATGGTAGATAATAAAATTAAGGGTATGAAGATAGGAAAGGCCACTAACCTATCAGGAATCACCATTGAGGTGCTTAAAATATCTGGCAGTGTGGGTTATGGTCTAGTCACCTATATTGTAAATCAGGTGGTTCACGAAGTAGTCATACCCAATGACTGCTACAAAGATAGAGGTGATGTCTTTGATAATAATAATTACAGAGGTATCAAATTGCTGGATCAGGTGATAAAGTTAGAGAGAGAGTTGTACCCCAACTAATTAGGGAGAGAGTTAGTTTAGATGAAATGGAGTTTGGATTTGTGCCAGGTAGAAGCACTACTGATGCTATATTTCTGGTGAGGTAGCTGTAGGAGAAATACATAGCCACAGATAAACTTCTGTCCTCGGCCTTTTTTTGAATTAGAGAAAGTCTTTGACAGGGTCTCCCAATCCCTTATCTGGTGTTCAATGCAGAAATTAGGGATAGACAAATGGTTGGTAAGAGCTGCACAAGCTATGTACAGGGATGCTACCAGTAAGGTGAGGGTTGGCAATAAGTACAGTGAAGAATTCAGGGTACAAGTAGGGGTTCACCAAGGATCGGTGCTGAGCCACCTCTTGTTCATCCTAATCCTCCAGGCAATAACAGAGGAATTCAAGACAAGTTGCCCCTGGGAGCTCCTCTATGCTGATGACCTTGCTCCTCTAGCTGAATCACTACCTGAACTAAAGAAGAAGTTCTAGGTTTGGAAGCAAGGATTAGAATCAAAGGGCCTTATAATCAAACTAACAAAAACCAAAGTCTTAGTAAGTAGGAAGGCAGACAAATCACAAATCTCTTCAGGTAGATGGCCCTGCTCAATCTGTAGAAAAGGTGTTAGTAGAAACTCCATATGATGCACCCAGAGTAAGGTTTGGACACATAAAAGGTGCAGCAATATCAGAGGATGATTAACCAGGGAAACTAGCTTTTGTATGTAGAAGATGCACAGGTACAATAAATACTGAAAATGTGCAGAATATAGACTCCATTAACTGCTAAGCGTGCAAGCTAGAGGTAGTAGATAGCTTCCATTATCTAGGTGACCAAGTTAGTAGTGGAGGTGGATGCTCTGAGAGCATAGATGTGAGAATAAGATTAGGATGGGCAAAGTTCAGAGAGCTCCTACCCCTATTGGCCACAAAAGGCCTCTCTCTCAGAGTGAAAGCAGATTGTTTGATGCCTGTGTGTGAACAGCTATGCTGCATGGCAGTGAAACATGGGCTATGACAGCTGAAGAGATGCATAGGCTTGAAAGAAATGAAGCCAGTATGCTTCACTGGATGTGCAATGTCAGTGTGCATGTTTGACTAAGTGTAAGCATCTTGAGAGAAAAGTTAGACATAAGAGGCACCAAATATAGTGTGCAAGAGAGACGACTGTGCTAGTATGGTCATGTGATGCGTATGGATGAGGACAGCTGTGTAAAGAAGTGTCAATCTCTAACTGTGGAGGAAACCTGTTGTAGAAGTAGACATGGAACAAAGTGGAGAAGCATGATCTTCGAACTTTGAGCCTCACAGAAACAATGACTAGTGACCGAGACCTTTAGCAATGTGCTGTCCTTGAGAGGACCTGTCAAACCAAGTGCACCCATGCTGGTGGCATGTAAAAGCACCCATTACACTCTCAGGGTGGTTGGCTTTAGGAAGGGCATCCAGCTGTAGAAAACCATGCTAAATCAGACTGGAGTCTGATGCAGCCTTCTAGTGTGCCAGCCCAGTCAAACCGTCCAACCCATGCCAGCATAGACAACAGATGTTAAATTACGATGATGATGATGAAGATGGTGATGATGATGATGATGGTGATGATGATGATGATGATGATGAAGATGATGGTGATGATGGTGATATATATATATATTTGCACAAAAGGAGTAGGTAGTAACTCTATAAGATGTACCCGGTGCAAGCTATGGACACATAAGAGGTGCAGCAACATCAAAGGCAGGTTAACTAGCAAGTTAGTTTTTGTTTGTGGCAGATGTTCAGGTGCAATAAAGACTGCAAACAAACAGGAAACAACTTCTATCTCATTCCAGGGTGAAAAACTAGAGGTAGTCGATAGCTTCCGCTATCTGGGCGACCAAGTTAGTAGTGGGGGTGGGTGCGCTGAAAGTGTAGCTGCTAGAATAAGAATAGCCTGGGCAAAGTTTAGAGAGCTCTTACCCCTGCTGGCGACAAAGGGACTCTCACTCAGAGTAAAAGGCAGACTGTATGACGC
>NC_068986.1:62759850-62761853 GCF_001194135.2 Octopus bimaculoides | reverse complement strand
TTATGGAACGGAAATATCAAAAAAGTTTCACGACCACATGTTGCCAGATGGTTACTCAGTGGTATTTGGCGGACTTCTAGGTTTTTAATCTGTTGTCGATGCACATGTGAGCGTTCCGATAGTGCATTACCTGTCTGGCCAACGTACAGTTCTTCACAATTAGGGCATTTGATGCAGTAGATTAGATTTCTACTTTTGCAGTTCATGTTCGCATTGGTGAATATTTTCCTTGTTTTTGTGTTCATATATGGGCCGGTATGAATTGATCGGCATGTACCGCATCGGCTATCATTGCATTTGGATACAGTGAATGTTTGATTTTTGTTGCTATCACCCAAACTATTCGATGTTGTTATATACTGCTGATCACAAAGTGCTTCCAATTCTTGACTGCACCTTTCTTTCCATCTTGGGTCAAATTGTTTAACTAAATTGCCTTCTCATCATTGTGGAAACCTTTCAAATGGCTTTTTCTGTTCTCTTTAATACCACTTGGCAACTAGACACGTCAGTTACTTGTCTGTCGACCTTGACTCATGTCTATCCCAGCAGAACTTGTGCTTTTGCTATTCTGAGGCCACATCATTTCATTCACTTGCTTTATTCTCAAATTAGCTCATTTCACCTAAGCTCTCCCATACATATATCCAATAATTATTTACATAATACTGTTTCATGACAGCCAATATATGACCAAATGGGATTAATGCCAAGAAAGGAGAAGCAAGTTCAGCAATTATCTGATTATAAAATCATATAAGAAAACCATATCCAAGTTCATTAGAAAGGAAAAATGATTTCACTCCCAAAGCAGTCATTCCTCAGGTCAAATTCCTAAAAAGATCCTAAAACCTAAAAGTTTAACTTACCTCATAATATGATAAGGAATAAAAAATATATATAAAGAAACAAAACCTGTAATGTAATCCCTGATATGACTTCGCATAGAGTATACAATGATATAGTATAAATGATATTATATAATACTATGACCATTCTTTCTGACTCATGAAATATATGGACAATTACATGTAAATACACACACACACACATACATGGTTTATTGTGTATATACAAATTGATGTGTGAATGCTACTATTGAGCTTAGAGCACCATATCAATTATCATCATCCAGTCTGCTTCTAATACAGTGGTTTAGCTACTACTATACTTACTAGCATTATTAGCTTTCATATACAGAGTGAATATATAGGAGAAATTACGATAAACATAAGTTTACATCATCTGTCTCTATGTATGTTTCACCATCGAGTTTGCGTTGAACTCTACATTGGATGCTTCAAATGTTCCAAGTGCAATTGGATGCTTAACCACACTAGATCATCAGAAACACTATTTTGCATCATGCTATAGAGAGATAAAGTCTTTAGCTCTTTGTAACATTATTGGTTTCAAATTTTGGTACAAGGCCAGTAATTTTAGAGGTAGGGGTAAGTTGATTAAATTGACCCTAGTGCTCAACTGGTCCTTATTTTATTGACCTCGAAGGGATGAAAGGCAAAGTCAAGCTTGGTGGAATTTGAACTCAGAACATAAAGATGGATGAAATGCCACTAAACATTTTGCATGGCATGCTAATGATTCCACCAGCTCACCACCTTTCTCTGTAACAATATTCATTTCATATTTTGGCAGAAGGCCAGCAATTTTGTGGGAGGGGATAAGCCAATTGCATTGACCCAGTGTCCAACTGGTACTTATTTTAATGACCCTGAAAGAATGTAAGGCAAAGTGAACCTCAGCAGAATTTGAACTCATACTGTAAAGATGGATTTCCCAACCACATAGTTCTTAGTTCAGTCCCACTCATGGCACTTTGGGCAAGTTCTTCTACTACAGCCTCAGGCCAACAAAAGCCTTGTGATTGGATTTGGTAGATGAAAACTAAAAGAAGCCCACCTTATATGTGTATATATGTGTGTGTGTGTGTGTGTGTGTGTGTGTGTGTGTGTATATATACATATATATTTGTGTGTGTGCCC
>NC_068986.1:62757407-62759363 GCF_001194135.2 Octopus bimaculoides | reverse complement strand
ATATATAAAACTAATTTACCACAACTCAGTCAATGAAGAATCCGTCCAAAACCATGGTGTGAGACATACCATACAAAATACTAATCTAAAATTTTAATAATATATAATATTGAACAGTAAGATTATTACAATCATATAATATATAGCAATAAACAAAACATTAAGAATCATCGGAAGCCCGATGTAGGTAGTAATATGAACAATAAACCTTGTAGTAATAATAATAATAAGAAAATATGGCTAATAATTCCCTATGGGATACAGGTTAAAACTAACATTATTAAAAAGATTTTAAATATAATTCAGACATTTATTAAAGACAACAATAAATATAAGGACATATTTTCTAGCAATAAATTTGGAGTTGGTTATTCTACCACTAATAATGTTGGCAATATCATTTCATCCTTTAATAAATTTAAATTAAATAAGTTTTACAATAATAAATTAAGTAATAACTCCAATGGAGACCAGAATACAATTGATTGTAATTGTAGAGATAAGACTAAATGTAAATTTAATAATAAATGTAATGTTGAGGACATAGTATATAAATGTATAGAGATTTTGAATGATAATAGTAATAGTAACAATGATAACATAAATATTACTTACATAGGATCGACTTCCAATGAAATTAAATCATGAGTGGCCCAACATATGAATTCTTTTGAGAACTGAAATTTAATGAATTCTACGGGCCTTAGTAAATACATTTGGGAACTTAAATCGAAAAGAATAAAATACGATTTAAAATGGGAAATAGTTTGTAAGGCTAAATCGTATAGAATAGGGAGTAAATTCTGCTTATTATGTACAAATGAATTTAAAGAGATATTATTAGCTATTAAAAAATTGATTAACTCCCAAGATGAACGTAATATTAAACGTAGACATAAATTAAATTATATATATAATAAGTTTAGATAATGTATTTATTATGAAACTCATGAAAAGTTACCCGTTTATAGTTATGATTAGTAATGTTAAATACATATAATTAGCTTTAGAATACACTTTAAATATTACATAATTATATAAAATTAGAATAAATAACTACCTTTTTACTAATAAAGAATTCAACGATAATATGTGCATTCTTTTGCAATGTTTTATAGCATTATTCACGTAATACATAAATTTCGTATGGGTTGTAGTTATTATTTTTTGTAGATCTAAAGGTTTTAAGTATTTAAATCTTCAATAAACAATATACTTTAGGTAGACCTTTTTTGATAATTTCGTTATTATTATAGTAAATATAATACGTATTTATCTCTGGGTAATGGACGCCATATTTATCACGTGACTTTTCAGTATAAATGCTAAAGTACACTTATTTCGGTTTAATTTACAGTAATTCGCCGGCAGATAAGTCATGTTTTTTAAATTTATTCTAAACAATATCGACATACATCCTTTATTAACTTTATACATTAATACACATTTATATTTATTTTCCTTTTCCATAGTGAATTAATCTTGTTCACAATAATACTCTATTTGAATACTTTTAGCTCGTAACTTTTAATAGTAATATTAATGTCTTTAACTTAGGGATTACATTACAGGTTTTGTTTCTTTATATATATTTTTTATTCCTTATTTTTATTCCTTATCATATTATGAGGTAAGTTAAACTTTTAGGTTTTAGGATCTTTTTAGGAATTTGACCTGAGGAATGATTGCTTTGGTAGTGAAATCATTTTTCCTTTCTAATGAACTTGGATATGGTTTTCTTATATGATTTTATATAGTCCTAACTCAGCCATTAAACGCGTGTAGTCGATGTACAAGTACTTACTTTTATACATTATATTATTGTATTAATTTTTATTGTTCAATTTATACTTTATTTGATTTTTGGATTAATATTTTTATGATGAATGTTTCTTTGTATGGTATTCACTGTGATTTTAAAAATTTTAGCTCTTATATATTATATGACTGTAATAA
>NC_068986.1:62755227-62757194 GCF_001194135.2 Octopus bimaculoides | reverse complement strand
TATATATATATATCTTTATATATATATATATATGCATGAATTTTCTCTCCTATGGTAATTTTTCAGATATAAATGAATGTGCTAAAGAAAATGGTGGCTGCCATCATAACTGTCTCAATTCAGTTGGAAGCTACAAATGTTCTTGTAAATTAGGATACCAGCTTGTGAACAACAAACAGTGCTCCGGTGAGTATGTACCTTTAATTTTGGAATCATCTTAGTTGACAGATGTCATCATATTTATGAAAATAGTTTGGATGATTGTGTGTTTGAGTGTATGAGTGTGGGGAGCATGTGTGTAAGTGTGGGGTGTCCATATCATCACCGTCGTCATTTAATATTCACTTTTTCATGTTTCCATGTGTCAGACAGAATTCGTTGAAGCAGATTTTCTATGGCTAGATATCCTTCCTTTCACTTGTTTCCAAACAAAGAAACATTTTTCTATACTTAGATATATTTTTCCTGAAAGTTTGGAAACACACAGCCCTGCTTGTATGATAGGATTTTCATGAATTTCTTCAATGATAATTTTTCAGATATAAATGAATGTACTAAAGGAAATGGTGGCTGCCATCATAATTGTCACAATTCAGTTGGAAGCTACAAATGTTCCTGTAAATCAGGATACCAGCTTGTGAACAACAAACAGTGCTCTGGTGAGTATGTAGCACTAATTTTGGAATGATTCTTAATTCATGTCATTACTAGCAGAGATACCCGGCGTTGCCCTTGTTACATGCAATTGAATAATGAGACTTTTCTGTTATATTTTCTCTAATGAACTGGAATACCTATGATTCGAAATTCATCAAAATTGCACATGAGGGTTCTTTCCCTCTTTACACACCGTAAAAAAATTCTAATCATGACACATGTATCCCATACTACTGATCTTTATGTGCAGATTCCAAAATTCCAGTCTTATGAAACCTGTTAAAAGGATTTTGCTCCTGAAAAATGGAGCTCATGGAGCTCTAAAATGTGGGAGTTAAGGCCCCTATTGGGGATGGGTGTCTTGATATCATCCATAGAAGTTGAATTGTTGGGAATCTTTTTAACTTGGGTCTTATATGTATTGTTTGAATTTCTTTGAAATAGGAAATATATGTATGTTCACTGGGTTTGTAAAAGAGAGCAAAGCTACAGGAAACCAAACGACGAATGATCACAATAAGCAGTCAGCTACCCTAGCCTAGTCGTTACTACTCCTCAATGTAGGATTCCTCACTATACAGGTGACAGACACAGCTGTAAGAGGCATTACGGATCTATAGCAATTGGAAGGGCATGACCCAACTGAAACATTAACAACTGTGTGACGTGAGGGTTAAGGGGAAATGAAAGTGTCACCTCTGAAGTTTGCAAATGACCACTATACCGATGGGTAATGGGACAAAATAAATTTACAATCTATAAATGTCTTTCAATAACCAGTCACTCATCTGGGAAGGCCTTGAAATCAATGTTACCATCGGGGGACTATGTGTGACCCAGTGATAATAAAAAGATTCAAAGGAGGCCTGCAACCAAATAACTTTACTGAACACTTTGCAAGTGAATCAGTGGAGGCAAAGATGCCCGTCATTTACTTGACAATTTATGCACCACATTGCAGAAATCACAATCTAAGTATATCTCAAAGAAAACTCTTACACTATTGTACCATTGAATTACAAATATTGCTCATCTTTTATGCTCGGGTGACCCTATAGCTTCCAAGAGTACAACTGTATTCGTCTTTGCTTAGATAAAATGACTAAATTGTGGGTGTTAAGTCCCCATGATGGGGTCTTTCTAACTTCTAAGAAGATGAAATTTTAGAAATATTACTTCATTTGTGTCTAATATCTGTGGTTAAAATTTCATCAACAGCAAAAATATTTTAATTTTCATGGAGGTTATGGCCCTTATGTATAGAATATAATTTCTAAATTTCATAAAGATCCATTCAGTACTTTTGACTT
>NC_068986.1:62753919-62754366 GCF_001194135.2 Octopus bimaculoides | reverse complement strand
ATATATATATACGATTGATTTCTTTCAGTTTCTGTCTACAAAATCCACTCACAAGGCTTTGGTTGGTCTGAGGCTATACCAGAAGACACATGCCAAGTCATCACACAGTGGTACTGAACCCAGGACCATGAGTTTTAGAACCAAGTTTCTTACCACACAGCCACACCTGCACCTATGTATATGTGTGTGTGTGTGTGTATGGGCGTATATATGTATGCATGTATATATATGTATATATATATATGTGTACATATTACATGTACATCTATATATGTACATCTACACATATACATATACATCTATATCTATATCTATACATTTATACATATACATCTATACATATACAGTTATGCATATACGGTGTATACACATACATCAATATATATACATGTATAAATATACATCTATATATATAGATGTGTATATATATACATCTATATATATATA
>NC_068986.1:62751173-62753157 GCF_001194135.2 Octopus bimaculoides | reverse complement strand
AGGGACTGACAGAATACTTCTTCTAAGCTCCTCATAAAATGCATGGATATTTTCCTCACTAGCTGAAAGTGTAGGAGCATAAATAGAGAAAACAGTTACAAAACGTCCCCACGAAAGAGGGATCCGGAGTTTCATTATGCATATATTTATGCTTTGTAGTTGTTCTAGGTCTTTTAGCAAATCACTTCTAATTGCAAACCCAACACCACCTTCCTTTTTCTCTCCCTTTGTCTTCCCAACCCAGAATAATGTGAAACCTGCCATTCTTTCAGCAAGATGATCTTCATCTGAACATCTTGTTTCAGAAAGAGCTGCAATATCAATATTAAGATGGCTTAGCTTCTTAGTTACTAGAGATGTTCTTCGTTCAGGCCTACCTGCTTGATCTAAAAGAGTTCTCACATTCCAACAGGCCAGGTTAAGAGAAACTTTATTCCTTGCATACTTGTTATTATTATTTATATCAATTTTTTGTTCATTCTTGCTAAATTGAACCACCTTTAGCCACACAAAACTAACCAGCAGATTGAGGACAGGCAATTTTTAGTGCACTTTTTCTAGCACCTTCCCAGTATATCCAGGTGAGCAGTGTTCTCCTTAAAAGAGCTGCTCAGACACAGGATTCTCCACCGAAAACAGTTCCTGTCCATGAAAACATGTTAGCAATGTTAAGATAAGAACCCTACCACCTTATGTGCAGATTTGTAATTGTATGCTTCCAACCGGTCAAGTCTACATATGTTGCCACGCCTCTATCACCAAAGGACTTTTGAAAAGTGATGATTGTACGATGATGGTGTTTTGTTGGGAGTATCTGCATTTCATGGGATTTTGGTAACAAACACTTGTACAACACTTTTGCCACTCTCTAGGTCAAAATAGTAGATTCCAGTGACAAGCAAAGCAAGATGACTTGTACTAAATTGATTGCAGGTTTTATACTGGAGTACCTTCTCCTAGGCTTTTCCTCAAAAGGATACTGCAAGCCAGCAGTGGTAAATCAATTTGAATTCAAAGCTTTATTCTCCTATACTGGTTGTCCTAACCACAGCTTCATTTCAAAACAGGAGCTCAGTCTGATCTCATCAACAGTCATGGCTTTGACAGTGCAGCCAGTTAAGGAACTGTCATTACTATGACCTGGTTCTATGTCAGAGTGTCCATCTCCTAGAAGAGTTGCCTTCACCATGGATAATGAGCCTCATCTGTCCCCACCACACACACACACACACACACAAAAAACTTGTACACATTTTAAAAAATTCATATACATATATAAAATTTACAATTTCTACAATTTAAAACTACTTTTTATTTATAAAAAATAAATAAATAGATAGATAAATAAATTCACGATTAAAACTATGAATAAAATAAAATGAAATAAAAAGGTATAAATATATATAAATACATAAAAGATATATAAGTATATGAAAAGATATTAAAAAAATCTAAAATGATATATAAAAATAAAATTATATATACATATACAAATATACACACTCACACACCAATGTACACAATTATTTCTTTATCACCCACAGGGGGCTAAACATAGAGGGGACAAACAAGGACAGACAAAGGGATAAAATGATTACATCGACCCCAGTGCATAACTGGTACTCATTTAACCGACCCTGAAAGGATGAAAGGCAAAGTCGACCTCAGCGGAATTTGAACTCAGAATGTAATGGCAGATGAAATACCACAAAGCATTTCGCCCAGCATGCTAACGATTCTGCTAGCTCATCGATGTACACATGATGTTGGATGGCTATTGACTACACATGAGTTCTTCCGCTTTTGACAGGTCTTATTTTTTGTCCTGCAGGATGACCAACAATCACCCTCTTCACCAAGTAAGCTTGGTCAGTTGCTAGTTTAGTTGCCAACGACCCAACCATGCGACAGGTTGTACTGGGTTACATGTTACCAGTAGTGCTCAAGAGCTACCAGACATTTATATATATATATATATATATAT
>NC_068986.1:62748366-62750595 GCF_001194135.2 Octopus bimaculoides | reverse complement strand
ATAAATATAGATGTATATGTACACGTATATATATAGATACATATATATAGATATAGATCTATATGCATACATGTATATGTATACATATGTGTAGATGTATATATATATAGATGTACATGTGATATGTATACATATATACATGCATACAGATATCTATACATATATACACCCATACACATACACATGCACACAAACACACACATTAGTCATTTGTTTTTCTATCCAAAACTATGTCAAAAGTACTGAATGGATTTTTATGAAATTTGGAAATTATATTCTATGCATAACGGCCATAACTCCCATGAAAATTTATATATTTTTTGATGTTGAGGAAATTTTAACCACACATATTACACACAAATAAAGTAATATTTCTAAAATTTTTTCTTAGAAGTTATAAAGACCCCTTCATGGGCACTTCACACCCATAATTTAGTCATTTTATTCTAAGCAAAGACGAATACAGTTATACTATTGGAAGCTGTAGGGTCACCCGAACATAACAGATGAGCATTATTTGTAATTCAATGGTACAACAGTGTAAGACTATCCTTTCAGATATACTTACATTGTGATTTCTGCAATAAATTGTCAAGTAAATGAGATGCCTCTTTGCCTCCACTGATTCACTTGCAAAGTGTTGAGTAAAATTATTTGGTTGCAGACCTCCTTTGAGTCTTTTTATTATCACTGGGTCACACATAGTCCCCAGTTGGTAACATTGATTTCAAGGCCTTCCGAGATGAGTGACTAGTTGTTCTAAGACACTTATTAATTGTAAACTTTTTCTGCCCAGTTACCTATCGTTATAGTGTTCATTTTCAAACTCCAGAGGTGACACTTTCATTTCCCTTTACTCCAATCGTCACACATTATTTCAATTGGGTCATGCCCTTCCAATTGCTATAGATCCGGAATGCATCTTACAGCTGTGCCTGTCACCTGTATGGTGAGGAATCCTACATTGGGGAGTAGTAACGACTAGGCTAGGGTAGCTGACTGATTATCATGATCATTCATCTTTTGGTTTCCTGTAGCTTTGCTCTCTTTTACAAACCCAGTGAACATACATATATTTCTTATTTCAAAGAAATTCAAACAATACATATTAGATACAAGTTAAAAAGATTCCCAACAATTCAACTTCTCTGATTGACATTAACACCCCCACCCCCAATAGGGGCCTTAACTCCCACATTTTTCAGCTCCATAAGCTCCATTTTTCAGGAGCAAAATCCTTTTTACAGGGTCCATAACACTAGAATTTTCCAATATGCACATAAATATCAGTTATATAAAGATGAGAATGTGTGTGTGTGAATCCCTAAAACTCGAGAACTACACAACCAATTTCATTCCAAATTAACACATGCCTTACTTAGTAGTGTCTTAAACCCAAAACATTTTTAACTTCTTGCATGATTCGAGCCCACAGCAATATCATATCTCCTCCACTGTTTCACTATTACGTGTCAAAAGTGAAACAATAACATCACTCTACTGTAATGTCAGATACTTTCACTTTAACACTGAAACTATTCCACTATTACAGTAGTACATGTCAAAAGTGAAACAATAACGTCGCTACTGTAATTTCAAATACTTTCACTTTAATACTTTCAATTTCATACTGAAACTATTAAAGTGAAACTATACTCTCACATATACATGCATACTATAAGATCCAAGTTAAAAACATTCCCAACAATTCATCTTCTCTGGTTGACATTAACATACCCACCCCCAATAGGGCCTTCATTCCCACATTTTAGAGCTCCATGAGCTCCATTTTTCAGGAGCAAAATCCTTTTTACAGGTTCCAGAAGACTGAAATTTTGGAATATGTGCATAAAGATCAATAGTATGGGATACATGTCTCATGATTAGAATTCTTTAGGGTGTGTAATGAGGGAAAGAACCCTCATGTGCAATTTCGATGAAATTTGAATCATATGTATTCCAGTTCCTTACAGAAAATATAACAGAAAAGTCTCATTCTTCAATTGCATGTAACACGGGCAATGCCAGGTATCTCTGCTAGTATGTATATATATATATATATATATATATATAAAAACAAAAGTAAATGAGTATATGCATATATACGTACAGGTATGTGCATACCGACATCCACCTGTATGTATAGGTGCATATCTGGGTACAGGACATTGCAAACAAACGTAGACGAGAACACACGAGCCACATAGAGAACATTCTACTTCATCAGCT
>NC_068986.1:62733198-62747252 GCF_001194135.2 Octopus bimaculoides | reverse complement strand
ATATATATAAACTCATACAGACATAGGGTAAAAATTAATAATTAATTGATAATTAGTAATTTTACCAAGTAGTTCGGTGTGTTAAAAACCATTATCGGTAAATATATAAACACAATTTAAAATTTAGGGTTCAGCAAGTATTGCTTCACCACACACCGAAAATAAGAAATAGCAGCCAAAACTATTATTTCTCTACTAAAATACAACTCCTTAAAACAGTAATACTCGCAAACTACAAAGGTAAAAAAAGGAAAAAATAACGAATCTACAATTAATCAAGGTCGGGTAGATTCGGCTGCTGTTGCTTATTGTGTTTATTTGGTTAATGTATTTTTGTTGTTGACTTATCTGTTGTTACGTTTGAGCTCTTGTTCGAATTGAACTGTCGTCGTCGTTTTGACCAGTGGTCAATTAGTTCTTATTTCATCAACCCTGAAAAGGATGAAAGACAAAGTCAGCCTTGACAAAATTTAAACTCAGAACATACTGACAGATGAAATGCTGCCAAGCCTTTTGCCTGGTAAAAAGACATACAATGGAAATGCAGACTGGACTAGATGCACAGAAGGATCCTACCAAAATTTATTAGATCAAGCAAGGGAAGACATCATAATAGCCGACCTAAGGATAATACTTATGAAGGCTCAAAGCAGAAATCCCCTGGTAAAGATAGAGTGCCAAATTTCTGGCTCACATCACTTCTGCGCACACACGAAAAGTTAGTTCAGCTATTCAATGAGATTATGAGAGATCCTAACAAAATTCCTGATTGGTTAGAAAGTATTACTTCCCTACTTCCAAAGAATAATGAAACCAAATTTTCCCAAAACTATTGGCCCATAACCTGTCTATCTTCTTTTTTTCTAAGGCTTCTTGATTCCTTGGGGGAACATAGGACTGCAACAACATTTTTCCAATAGACACGGTTCTGGGTGATCCTCTTCAGCTCAGCCTACGTCATTCTGGCTGCCCTCACCTCTATGTCAAAACTCCTGCACCAAGACTTGTTTTGGTCGGCCCACTTTTCACTCCTCCTGTGGGTTCCAGTCAAGGGCCTGCTGGGTGACATTTGGTGCAGGCTTTTGTAGTGTGTGGCCTTACCATCCCCATTTTTATTTCTTGATATCTGTCTTGATTGGGGCCTGTCTTGTCCTGTCCCACAGTTGTTCATTGGGGACATCCTCTGACCACCTGATGTTAAGGATGTTTCTGAGAGCTCTGTTTGTGAATATCTGGAGCTTGTGGTAGTTAGTCTTGGTCACTTGTCATGTTTCTGAGCCATAAAGTAAAACTGACTTAACATTTGTGTTGAAGATCCAGATCTTATGGTGGAGTGAGAGGGCTGTTGATCTCCAGATTAATCACACGGTGTTGAAGGCATGTCAGGATTTGTTTATTCAGCATTTAGTATCCTTATCTGTCCTGCCATCTTTACTGACTACACTGCCCAGTTAAACAAACCTGTCAACATCCTTGATATCCTCCTAGTGTAGTCGCACTGGGTCTTGCTGTCTGTTGCTCACTCCCATGGCCTCTGTCTTCTTAATGTTGATCTGGTGGCCAGTCCACTCTACTTCTTCTGCAACACATTGCTGCTTGTGAGAGAGAAAAGTGATGTCATCTGCATAGCATAGGTCTTCCAACTGTTTATCGAAGGTCCACTGGATGCCTGTCTTCTTGCCTGCTGTGGCTTGTTTCCTGATCCAGTCAACCACCATCAAGAAAATCGTTGGTGAAAGCAAACAACTCTGTCAGACGCTGGTTTGCACATTGAAGGGTTCTGCCAGTTTCCTGCTCTGGATGGCTTGACAGGTGACATCTTCATATAGCTGTTGCATGATGATGAGGAATTTTTGTGGAAACCGTTAATGGTACATCAGTCTCCAGATGACATCTCTGTTGACACTGTCAAAGGCCTTCTGAAAGTCGAAAAAGACTCCAAGAACTACTCAATGATAATCCATATTGTCGTGTTGTGGTCTGTGCAAGATGATTCCCTTCCAGTTACTGCAGGATGACAGGAACCCTCTCTTAGGCAGCTTTACCAGGTGTTCTTTCATCCAGTCTTCTGGCACTCTCTCCTGTTCCCAGATCTTCTTCAGGAGAGGATGCAGCATCTCAGTTGAAGTCTAAATGTCTACCTTCAATGCTTCAGGTAGCATCACATTAGGGCCTACTTCCTTTCCCAACTTAAGGGACTTGATGGCTTTGGTGATCTCAGTGCTGGTTGGTGGGTTGGTGTTGATGCCTAGGAGCTCGGTCGGTTGTGGGATATTTGGCAGGACTGATGGTTTAGGTCTGTTTAGTGTTTCCTTAAAGTGTTCTGCCCATCGTGCTTTCTGTTCTTCACCTGGGATAATGTCTCCATTCTTGTCTTTGACTGGACGTCTTTGCCATTTTCAGTTTGTTTTCAGTTTGTTCTCCGATGCCATGTCTGCCCATGAACCATTCTGTCTTTGTTGTCTGTTACCACTTTTGCATTCAAGTCTTCCATAAGGATCTTCAGATTGTAACTGTGCATCTCTTCACACACTTATGCACTTTTTCCTGCCTCATATAAGGTTCGGATGTTCCAGGTCCCTATCCTGGCTTCAGTCTTAGTTGTCAGAAGAGTTGTCGGTGCACTGGCTTCCTGAAGGCTTTCACCAGCTCGCATCATATGCTCTACTGGAGAGGAATCTTCCCTGACCACGTCGTTTGGGAGTGCTGTTGTGGTTTCTGTAACAGGTATTTTTTTTTTTACTAGACTGTTAACCCAATGTTAAAACTCCCAACCTGGAGGGCCAGTTGAGTACTCTTCATCTAGTCTCTACCCTTCAACCTGTCTGGCTACCAGGAGACAAATCTCTTGCCAGCATAGCTCTCATGGTTATGGAGACACACAAGCCCCACAACCAACGACAAGGTGGTACTCATCTGCAAGGAACCTGTCTATCTGCCGCTCATGAAATTTTAACACCCATTCTCATGGAGAAAACATACACCTTTATGGAACAGAATGATATTTTCCCCACTGAACAAAAAGGGTGCCAACAGGTCGCATATGGAAGCAAAGATCAACTCCTAATCAATCACATGATCCTTGAGAACTGTCTTAACAAATGCAGAAATTTCAGTTCTGCATAGATTGATTATAAAAAAAGGCCTTTGACAGCATACTGCATTCATGGATCTTGAAATTGCTGGATATCTTCAAAATTTCTCCCATAATTTCAAACTTTCTGAAGCACAACATGTCAGGGTGGAATGTGAATCTCCAATTATACCACTCTAATGAAGTACTGAATACAAACGATATTAATATCAATTATGAAATTCTCCATGATGACTCACTTTCACTTCTAATTTTTTGCATAGCCCTAATACCCACTACAAGTGAACTTAACAGAACAGAATATGGGTATAAAATTGGTGATAAGAAAATAAGTCATCTATTTTACATGGATGACTTAAAACTCTAAGTCAAAGATGATAATGAGCTTGAAAGTCTACTGCGTACTGTGAAAGAATTCAGTGATGACATCAGGATGGAATTTGGTCTTGATAAATGTGCCAAGGCCACTTTCTAGGAAGGGAAATTAAAGACCTTACATTTAGTAATATTAGATGTTGACACAGTTATAAAATAACTTGAGCAGGAATAAACTTACAAATACCTCAGAATAAATGAGGGCTCTGGCATTCAGCATGCAAGCATGAAAGAGAAAATCAGGAGAGTTACAGGAGAGTTTGAGCAGTCCCAAAATCGGAGTTAAATGTATGTAACAAGATGTTAGCCATAAATTCCTTAGCAGTTCCAGTTGTTATTTACAGTTTCAATGAGTGAAGTAAGGAAGATTGACAGGAAAATCCATAAGCTGCTGACTTGCAATAAGATGCACCACCCATAGGCAAACGCAGATAGTCTTTACCTTCCCAGAGCCCAAGGAGGTCGAGGCTTGATCCAATTTGAAATCTCTTACAAAACCATCACAGCTGGACTAGCCAAATATCTTGAGACATTTAACAATTGGATGCTAAAACTCGTTAAGAACTACAAGAGATGTAAGAAGCTTCATTCTGTTGTGAAGAAGAGTAAAAGATTTGCTAATGCATTTATGCATAATATTCAGATTGAACAGCATAGTGGAAGTGCAGCAAGTGCAAAGAAGGTGAAATCAATGGCAAAGCAAAAAGCATTTGAACAATTGGCTGATTATTGGGAGCAAAAACCTCTGCATGGCAAATATGTGACCTGTAGCAAACAAGCTGATGTAGACCAGAAGCACACCCATCAGTGGATATGGTGCTCAGGGCTAAAGGCAGAGAGCAAAGGCTTTATCTTAGCTGCTCAAGATCAGAGCTTTTTTGACCCAGAACTACCAAGAAAATGTGATGAAAAATAGAGTAGACCCAAAGTGATGATACTGCAATGATGAGATTGAAACAGTGGACCACCTAATCTCTGGGTGTAAGGTTTTAGCACCAGTAGAGTATAAATCTAGACATGACAGAGTTGGCCAATATCTACGCTGGACAATATGTTGGCATTATAAAATCAAAATTGCTGACAAATGGTACAAGCACCATCCTGAAGCTGTAACTGTGAGAGTAAACATAACGATTCTTTGAGACTTTCCAGTAAAAACAGACAGGACCATCAAAGCAAGGAGTCAGTCACCAAATATTTTTCCTGGTGGGCCAGATAACTGATAGAATACCGAGCATGGGCTGCATAACCATTTTGTTCAATACAATACAATGAATACACAAAAATAAAGACAACCAACATATTTATTTACCAAAAAGTTATCAAAGAAGGTGACGTTAGCAATAAGTTATATCACGCTCACTGCACACATATCTGAATCTCAGAAACTAAGCAGCAAAAAAGGTTGGTGAGATTTGTGAAACTGATGTTTAGCTTTTAAGATATCAATGTTTGCTTTGGAATTGCTGCATCCAACCAAGAGAATTGCTTTCAAATGTTTATCAGTCAACCTCATTCAATGTGCTGGCTTCACATACTACATTTTTGAAAATGCTTACTCACAGACATAAGTTGTTCCAAACACTGATGCCATACCAGAGGCAAATGAACTCTCATTGCAGGTGCTTACCCAAAAGGTACAATGCAGCGGCAGGCTGAATCTAGCTCGTGGGCCGTAGTTTGGTGACTCCTGATCAAAGCTAATAAACCAGGTTTTGAAATTAATAAAATCTGTTTATTGGTTGACATGAGCATACCTTGTGATCATAGTGTCGCAGCAATAGAATTTGATAAGCTCAGGAAAATATCACAGTTTACTGATTGAAATCGAAATAATGTGACATCTCAAGACAGTTACAATATCAGCAATTGTAGGAGCTGTTGGAATGATCCAAGAGCAAACTGAAAATTATTTGAGGATGATCCCTGGCTTACCACCCATGCAGGAAGTGCATGGATGGTATTGAATTTTCTTTCCTTTTCCTCCTTATTTTCTTTGTTTTCTTTTTCATTTTTTCCTTTTTTCTTCTGTCTTTCTTCTCCCCTTTTTTCTATCACATGACTTTGTAAATGAACAATCTAGTGTGTTTATTTTAATGGTCCACCAATGTATACAGTCAGTTTCATTACCTTAGGTGTTGGGAAGATACTCGGCAAGAAATGGAAACAAAACTGAAAGAAGATGATAACAAAAATAAAAAAATTCCGTGATGTAGTACCAAGCAATGGCTTTCAGGATTCTGATCTTAACTGATTGAAAGTGTTATCATGTACATGTTTTGTCTTGGTATAAAAGATGGGCTACAGCAAATATTCTGCTCAATACCACAGATTTGCTTGTCAGTTACTTGACCTAGCATGTCCCTTAGTGGCTGACAATATGTGCATCTCTGATCACGAGCAGGAGTGGTGGAGGAGCATCATAGCCATGTGTTGAGAGGAATCTTTAGGTTCTGAATAATTCACCTCTGAAAACCTGGGTGCTTCATTCATCATCCTTAAACAGACCTTATTCAGGGACCTTTTGTGCAGGTTGGGCTACTTGGCCTGAAGAAAATTCTAACTGGGTCCCACCTGCATGGTCATGCACTGTTTATCATATGAGATCACCATGTTGTGCTCATATGGTTGTGTAAATTTCATAGATAATGTGCACAATTTTTTTTTTCCGTTTGAGCACTTCTTGACATCATACATTCACCAAATGTATTAAGAACATCATATCCATTTTGTACCTCAGAGTGTCTTGGTAGTTCCCAGCAGATAATGTGTAAATATGGCAAATACCAAGAAAACAATTTTTTTCAAAATAATAATATTTAGAGAATAATTAAAATAAGGGTATGCTACTAATAATAAGACCAGTACAGAACAAACCCTGGAAATAATAGTAAACACAATAATAATTATGGCAATGATGATGGCAGGAGTGTGGTGAATAGAGAAAATGAAATAAATATAAGATTGAAAACCCTGTGATAGGGAGTATAATGTTGCAGTAGGTAAGGGCAGAGTCACTGGCAATAAGACTCATGTGTCAGTTGTGATATTAGTAAAGATAATGACTTGTCATTTATATGGTTGGAGCCTGAAATTGGAAGGAGAGGGAAAAGATGAGGAAAAAATGTCCAGACATAAATCAAAGTATTTACCAGTGACCCTCGACCCCAGCAACGGAATGATAGGGGTAGGAAAGCACACAGCATAGAATGAGTGAACCAAAAACATAAAATTAAGTTGAATTACATTGAAGTTAAATGAAATTAAATTTTGGCATGGATAAGTATTATGTAAGCAATAATTGTTAACTAGTTAGTAAATTAGTTAATTAATGCCAGTGTGTTGAAAAAGTAGAGAGTAAATAATGCTACCACTTGAATGGTGATTTAAGAGACCAAAGTGTAATAAAATTGAAAGTATTATGTTAGTTTGAAATGAACACCTCTCATTTTATGTGTGTGTGTGTGTGTGTGTGTGTGTGTGTGTGTAATCATCATCGTCATCATCATTTTAACATCCACTTTTCCATGGTCAAATGGAGTTTATTTAGGCAGATTTTCTACTGACAGATGCTATTTATTTTGCCAATCCTTACTTGTTTCCAAGTAAGATAATATTACCCCATAACCACCAAACATATTTTCAAAGAATATTAAAAATTAATGACATTGCTTGTATAAGAGTAGTACTGATTTACAACTATCATGTGATGTCAAAACAAAGAGGTACAAATATACACACTCAGAAAAACTTTTGCTCAAGTACACAATGCAGAACTGGTCTGAGAATTGAAGCCATATGTATATATGTACAAGAGGCTTTTTTTCAGTTGATGCCTACCAAATTAACTCATAGGACTTTGGCTGACCTGCAGTTATAGTAGAAAGCACTCACCTAAGGTGTCACATTGTGGGACTGAACTCAAAACCATGTGGTTGGAAAGTAAACTTCTTAATCACACAGCTGCCTCTATCATATACATGCCTATATTTACTTACATCTCCCACAATACCTATGCCAGTATGGAAAATGGATGTTGAATGATAATGACAGACAGACAGATGCATACATACGTGCATGCATATATACATACATACATACATACATACATGCATGCATTTGTTGGCACTCCGTCGCTTAAGACGTCGAGGGTTCCAGTTGATCCGATCAACGGAACAGCCTACTCGTGAAATTACCGTGCAAGTGGCTGAGCACTCCACAGACACATGTACCCTTAACGTAGTTCTCGGGGATATTCAGCGTGACACAGTGTGACGAGGTTGACCCTTTGAATTACAGGCACAACAGAAACAGGAAGTAAGAGAAAGTTGTGGTGAAAGAGTACAGCAGGGTTCGCCACCATCCCCTGCCAGAGCTTCATGGAGCTTTAGGTGTTTTCGCTCAATAAACACTCACAACGCCCGGTCTGGGAATCGAAACCGCAATCCTATGACCGCAAGTCCGCTGCCCTAACCACTGGGCCATTGCGCACATACGTGCATACATTGTGCCTCCACTGGGCCATTGCACACATACGTGCATACATACATACATACATACATACGTGCATACATACATACATATATGTATCTGTCTATCTATCTATCTATCTGCAGTTACTCTATCCAGATTACAAGTTCAGGCTTATCCCTGTAATTATTGGGGCACTAAGGTTATGTAACACGCTACCTAAGTAACAATCTTGAGAAATTAGGTTTCTCAAAACCAGAAAGGAGAAAGCTGATTTGAAGACTACAGATCCAAACCATCACTGGAACTGTAAAAGTCTGTAAAACTTTCCAGAAATTTATCATTTAAGTATATATGAACATGTCTAGATATGCAAGTATATGCATGAGAAGACACATAAAACAAAACTACATACATACATACATACATACATACATACATACATACATACATACATACATACCTTGTTGTTGATGTTGAAATTCCAACGAAGAAGCCTTGGATCTGGGTTAGAAACTAGCCCTTTCTCTATTGGCAAGAAATCTTGAAATAAAACTGAATAATGACATACATAATGATTTGGGATAGAGGAGAGAAACTGTGTGCAGTTGTGGAAATCAGCTGCCTAGCGGATATTAACATAAAGCTAAAGATGAGTGAAAAAGGAAATACCTATGCTGAACTATTGAGAAATTTGCAGATACTCTATTCAGATTACAAGTTCAGATTTATATCTGTAATTATTGGGGCACTAGGATATGGAACATGCTGCTTAAATATCAATCTTGAGAAATTAGTTTTCTCAAAATCAGAAAAGAGAAAGCTGATTCAAAGATTACAGATCCAAGCCATCACTGGAACTGTAAAAATCTGTAAGACTTTCCAGAAGTTTATCATTTAAGTATACATGTGCATATCTAGATATGCAACTATATGCATGAGAATATCTAATATAAAACAAAACATAAAAACCTGCACATATACATACATACATACAAAAATACCCTGTTGATGTTGTTGAAATTCCTATAAAGGAGCCTTGGATCTAGGTTAGAAACTGATTCTTTCTCTATTGGCAAGAAATCTTGAAATAAAACTGAATAATCACACACATGCATGCACGCACGCACACACACACACATACACACACACATACATACATACATGTATATAGTGAAGACACATGATCTAGTTGTTAGGGTGTTGCGCTCATGATCACAAAATCATGGTTTCAATTCTCAGACTAGCTCTGCATTGTGTACTTAAGCAAAGCACTCTATTTCGCATTGCTCCAGTTCACCCAGCCATAACTGGGTAACCCTGTGACAGACAGGCATCCTATTTAGGAGTAATGTTGGTCTACTTGCCTAGTCAGTGGGGCAGCATCACTCAAAAGTTACAACAATGCCAGGAAGTGCACTGTGACAGTTGTATATAGCAATATCTGATAGTCTGGTCAATGTCAATACAGTGATACAGGGATATTTGTATATATGTGCCTGTAGATGCAAGCTTATGGGTAACTAAACATAAAAGAATACTCAATTCTAATAGTAAAATTTATAGATTTATTCAAACTAAAAAGCTTAAATTTGTTACTATACTCTGTGTTGTATATGTATATAAATGTATCAATGTTTTTATTTGGCATTGATATCTATTCTAGATGCTAATGAATGTTCCAAATCAAATGGTGGCTGCCAACATATTTGTAATAACACACAAGGAAGCTACCACTGTCAGTGTAGACTCGGTTATAAACTTATCAATGGTAAAAAATGTGTAGGTAAGTTATCTATAATCCATCATTTTTTTTTTAATCTTTTGTTTTCGTTGAATCATCTCATTAATAAATGTATTTGTCTTTTATACTCTACTGGCCTTGTTTGTCTAAATCTGTGGTTCCATTAAAGTGCAACTGCATCCTGGGACTTAATTATATTACTAAAGATGAAAGTGAAAAATATTACCTAAGAGGTTACAGAATAGATAAAGGTGCAGCTATTATATCAAGTTAATTCATAGGGTGTTTTATTTTATTGATCAATCACAATGAGAATTTATTAAACAGTGATGCAGTTAATAAATTTTCTATCTATCTACTGCTGTTACTAAATTACTATCAGTCTTTGAAATGTTGATTTTGCTGGTTTTAGTTTATTGATGCTGTTAATTAAAGTCATAATAGTAATGTTACTACTAAGTATAGAGCCAAACAGTTTTTAAATCCCTATAGAACTTCGAACAGTCATTTTCATTATAATAAAATCATGAGTCTTTTTTTATTAAAAATCTTGTTATTTGACTTCGAGTAATTTGTGAGATTAACCATTAGTTTTCAATATTGGTGCAGAGTGTTGAATTGGTGATCAAGAGGTTTGCAGGAACTGGAAATTTTGTGATGAGTTTTAAGATACTCATTGAGTTTATCTGTCAGTTTCAGCAACATATCATATAATATGCACATGATGTAGTGAACAATTGGCATTTAATGGCATTTCTTCACATCATGTAATTATATAGATACATGTAATGTAGACAAAAATTTGGAATGTGGACTTAGATTCTCATAGAGTTGTGATGTTAGAAATAAAAGTATAGTTATTGCGATGAGTGTGAAAACAGATGAGAGTTCCAGATTGGTTGTGACTAGAAGCAAAGGAACTTCTAGCAAGGTATTTACATATGTTTCAGTTGTATGTAATAGAAAGGTAAGATTTTGTTAAAGATAGAATGAATTAGAATTGATCCAGACAGAAGAAAGTGAAAGTTGTAGAAAATTGCATTGCATGATGGGATGTATGGAGGAATTGAATTCATTTGATGGGCAAGCAAGTACAAGACAGGAAAGCAAAGGTGTGGCTGAGGGTTTGGGATCTACAGTAGCAGGCTGAGCCTTTTGCAGGTTTCTAATTCCAGATGCGAAAAAAAACATGTCAAAGTATCCTCCAAAATATAAATAATAATTTTTTTTTTTAAATAAAAAAATATAATTTATATCATAAATTGTCACAAGCATGGAAATCGGTAAAAATCAAAACAATGATGTACATGTTCATTCTTAATACGTTCCAGGAGATTCATATACACAAATGCTAATCACTGTTTTTTTGTTTGTTTGTTTGTTTGTTTATGAGAACAATTTCTTTCAGATAGTGCATGTTCACAGCATATTCAATTCATTGAGGTAAGGAGACTTTTTTGTGTCTCTTCAGTATCTTGGATCAATGAATCTAATCAAGAATTTTGGTTCTTATTTATAGAAATCAAAAAAACATTATTTGCTAATTTGTACTGATGTCTGCCAAACAGATATTAAATCATCACATGCATTGGGAACAGTGAAAATCAAAACAATGCTGTACATATTCATTCTTGAATCCAACAGAAGAACCAGCTATCCTAGAGGAGAATTAATTGTATGATAGATAAGGCAATTAAGGATATGAAGGCAGAGAAGCCCCTGGTCCATCAGGAATTACTATTGAGATGCTTAAAGTAGCTGGTTGAATAGGATACAGCTTAGTCACCCAGATAGTTAATTAAGTTGTACAATAAGGTGTCAAACCCAAAAACTAGTGTAGCAGCATTATACTCAACTGTTACAAAATTAAAGGAAACACCTTAGATAAAGTAATTACAGAGGTATCAAATTGCTGGACCACATCATGAAAGTTACAGAGTTATAACCCAATTAATTAGGAACAGAAATAAATTAGATGAACTGAATTTTGGTTCTGTGCCTGGGAGAAGTTCTGATGCCATCTTCTTAGTAAGACAAATGCAGAAGAAATATTTAGCCAAAAGTAAATCATTGTACTTGGCATTTGTTGACCTGGAGAAAGCTTTTGACAGAGCTTCTCACTCTGTGATCTGGTTGTCCCTAAGGAAGCTAATGGCAGACAAATGGCCTGGGAGAGCCATGCAAGCCATGTACAAGACTGCTGTTATTAAGGTGGGAGTTAGCTGCAAGTACATTGATGAATTTAGAGTGTAGGTAGGAGTTCACAAGGTTTCTGTTCTCAGTCCCCTTCAGTTCAGCACAATCCTCCTGGCCATAACAAAAGAATTTTAAGACTGGCTGCCCTTCAAAACTACTATATGCTGATGAAGTAACGGAGGCTGGCTTCAAGAGCAATTCACAGTGCTTGAAAAGCCCTAACACAGCAAAGTGAAGTTCTGAAGGCATCACACTTATACCTCCTATACACACTGGACTCTGCACCCAATCTGCCCATATCAAGCATTCCCCACACTCTAACTATCTGAGAGTAGAATCAGCACATATTTCAGGCCCTCATTTGTACTACCAATTACTGCCTTCTCTTACTGAAACCACTTCCATCCCTCATTCTTATTAACCTTCCCATACAACTTCCCACCAATCACCCCTTTTCTGTGTCTTCAGTTATCTCTCCCTCCCCTCAGAACTACATCCTAGGTCTGCTATACCACATCTTTAACACCTTCTCTGTCTTATCATTTTCAACACTCTCACATATCCTCCATCAAAACTTCACCCACCTGCTACCTTCGTCACCCCATTCTCTATAGCCATTCTCATGTACCTCTAACATCCATCTCTGACACTGTACATCTCCCTTCTCTTCCTTGCTGTTCTCACATCCCACACATCATCTCCCTACTTTCTGATCTTGCTGCTCTTTGCACTGCCAGACACTTGTTCTAGTTTCTGTATCATAGTTTAGCCTTCAATGTCTAGCATAAAGCCAACTTTCCCTCTGTCAAATACACTCCTGCTCAGTCAAAGAGCTGTTTCCATTTCCTTTCTTTCCTTTGTCATGCAAGTTACTTGGTGACTTCACTAATGCCAAAGTCACAAAAGAACACCTAGCTCACACTGTAAAGTAGTTGACATTAGGAAGGGTATCTAACCATTTCAAAGCTGACATTGGGGCCTGATGCAGCTCTGCAGTTCACTGGATCCTGTATAATAATCCAGCCCATGCCAGCATGGAAAATGGATACTAAAGGATGAAATTGTAACCAATGCTGGTGTCACATAACTGGCATGTAAAAAGCACCTTTTGAGGGTTGGGCCTCACGGAGGCAATGATGAATGACTGAGACCTTTAGCATTATGCTGTACTTGAGAAGAAGACCCATCAAGCCAAGTAAAATCGCAGTCATAGCAGATACTAGTGTCGCACAAATGGCACCCATGCCAGTGGTGTGTGGAAACACTCATCACACTCTCAGAGTGATTGGCATTAGGAAGGGTATCCAGCTGTAGAAACCATGCCAAATCAGACTGGAGTTTGGTGCAGCCTTCCAGTTTGCCAGCATAGACAATGGATGTTAAATGATGATCATGATGATGATATATATAGGAGAATTCACGAAAAAACAACAGACGAAGACAGGTGGTGTAAACAACAAATGGATGTATTAGTATAATGCTTGGAAATAGAGAAAGTCTTTAATGTTTTGAGCCTACACTCTTCAATAGAAAGGAACACAGAAAGAAATAAGGAGAGAAACAAGGAGAGAAAAAAATATGTGTAGTGGTCAGTGATCTATCATGGCGAATGCCGGACAGAAGGATCACACAGGAGAGTTAAGAAGAAGGGGAGATAACAAAAATGTAGTGATCCCAAAACAAAGGTGCGTGTGTGTGAGAGAATGCTGGTAATCTTAACGTATGCATGTATGTATGTAGGTCTGAAGGTGTGAAAATGTGGGGATGGGAATTGGTCAGTGCTGGTGTGTGTGTGGTGGTGTGTTGTGAAGTGGCATGTTGTGTGATATGGTGTAGTGTGGTGTGAGTGTGTTGGGAGGTGGGGAAGGCGAGTGGGAAAAGCATGGGTGGGGTGTGGTTTAGGCTGAGGGTAGGGGTAGAGGTAGGGTATGTGGGTAGGCAGAGGTGGGGTGGTTGTAAGGGATGGGAAGGAATGGGAAGGTGGGGTAGGAGTGTGTAGGAGTGGGATGGGTTTATGAGGGAGAGCTGGTGATGAAGGGGGAAGGGGAAGGTGGATATGAGAGAAGGGGAAGGTGGGTATGAGAGAAAGGGAAGGTGGGTATGAGAGGAGGGAGAAAGAGAGGAGAGAGTAAGAGAGAAGAGAAAGAGTAGGGGTGAAGAGAAGTAAAGAGAAGT
>NC_068986.1:62722002-62732847 GCF_001194135.2 Octopus bimaculoides | reverse complement strand
GCAAGTGCAGCAACGTGGGTACGAGCAAGGGAATGAGCCAGGTTGTGAGGTTGGGTTGGGAAAGAAGCTGTGGACCAAGAAGTCTCGTAGGTTGTGGGCTCATTTGAAGGAGGGGAGGAGTCAGTTAGGGAAGATGTGTGAGGTGGAGGGTTGGACTGGAGGCGCCGGAAAGCTCGGAGAATGGTGCGTTGGAGAGGTAGGGTGGTGGGATGGTAGGTGAGGGGAAAAGGGAGGCGAGAGATGGCAGGGCAGGTTCGGGGGGAGAGAGCAGATGCATGATCCACGGAATGTGCTCTGGCAAGGGCGGTCTGGATGGTGGTGAGGGGATATCCTAGTAGGATGAAGTGATGAGCCATGAGTTGAGACTGAGTCTCAAAGTCATGGTTGTCACTACAGAGCCTGCGTAGATGGATGAATTGGAAATAGGGGATGGAAAGCTTGGTGTGTTTAGGGTGGGAGGAGGAGAAGTTGAGATAAAAGTGTGAGTCTGTGTGTTTGTAGTGGATGGAGGTGCAAAGAGTGGAGTGGTGGATGCTGACCGAAATGTCAAGAAAGGGGACAGAGGTGTCAGAGATAGTGCAGGAGAAGTGGAGGGCAAGATGGAAGGATTGGATAAAAGAGAGGAACGAGTCAAGATGTTCACAGGAGAGTGATGTGGCACCGATACAGTCGTCAATATAACGACCGTATAGTTCGGGAGTAGGACCAGTGAAACTTGAGAATATTTGTGCCTCAGCATAGCCAACG
The DNA here is from genome assembly GCF_001194135.2 of Octopus bimaculoides. NCBI lineage: Eukaryota > Metazoa > Mollusca > Cephalopoda > Octopoda > Octopodidae > Octopus > Octopus bimaculoides. Next base: position 62,732,100 of record NC_068986.1, on the reverse strand, counting down.
AACAGGTTTGCATAGTTGGAGCCCATGGCCACCCCCGAGACCTGCTGGTAGAAATCACCTGCGAACGAGAAGCAGTTGAGTGAAAGGACAAGTTCGGCTTGATGAACGAGTGTGGAGGTGATGGGTTGTGGGCTGGGTCGGAAGTCAAGGAAATGTTTAAGTGCACGCAGCCCCTCGTTGTGAGGGATCATCGTGTAGAGGCTCTGGATGTCGAGAGTAAAAAGAAGCTAAGAAGGGCCAGGAGGGAAGGAGAAAGAGTTGAACAAACGAAGCACGTGGTTGGTGTCATGGATGTGAGAAGGGAGAGAAGCCACTAGGGGGGCAAGGACATGGTCAAGGTATTTGGAGATAAGCTCGGTGGGGCAGTTACAGGCACACACACATATATATATATATGGATGAACGGACAGATGGATGGATGGACAAATGGACAGACAGATGGATGGATAGATATAGATATAAATACAAATAGAGGTATGTCTGTCTGTGTCTGAGGCTATAATGGAAGAGACTTGTACACAATGTCAGGGATAGAACACAAATCCAAGATGTGAATGAAACATTCACTTGATATTTGTATGTATATTATCCTGCTTTTATTTTTGAATTTTATCACATATGGAGAAAGAACTGGTTTCTAACCCAGAAGCAAAGACCTTTCATTTGTATGTAGGTAACATCAATGGATTAGTCATGTATGTATGTATGTATGTATGTGTACAAGTAAGTAGGTAGGTAGATATATAAGTATGTGTATGTGGGTGTATATGTGTGTTTGTATGTGTGTATGCATGCCCATAAGCAAGAGTATATGCCATTACATGTGTGAATCTGTGTTGTAATATATCTATGTTTTACACAAACATATTTGGATGTCTACATATGTGTATAAGAGTTTATCACATGCTAAACAACTGGAATGTTTTACATATACATATTTTACATTTTCATATTTTAGCAGTGCTTTTAATGACATTTAACACTAATTTTCTAATTATACCATGTTTTTTCTGGTTTTACAAAGTCAAGTCTCTCATGGTCGGTGCTGAAGCAGTTAGTTATGTTTGCAAGGGCTCCAATTACAGATATAAATCTAAAGATATTGTTTGGAAGGAGTAACTGCAGATTTCTCACAACTCACCATAGACTTTTTTCTTACATAGGTTACTTTTTTTACTTTGCATAATGTATTTCCTCTGACCATATAATTTTGTCTGGTCTTGTGTGTGTATGGATGTGTGTGTGTATATGTAAACTTTTAGGCAAACAAACATGATTGAAATAGTGCTAAATAGTTAGAGTAAAGTTTATGTATTTATTGTGACCAAAAAGCTTCTGTCTGTTACTATATTCTATGTTTCTCATTGTACACATGCATATGTGCATAGCAATATCAGCTTATTTATTCAGCATTATGTTCTATTATAGATATCAATGAATGCTACAAATCAAATGGAGGATGTCAACACATTTGTAAAAGCACTCAAGGAAGCTACCAATGTCAATGTAGACTTGGCTATAAACTTAACAATGGTAAAAAGTGTATAGGTAAGTTATATATAATCCATCATTTTTATTAATCTTTTGTTTTCATTGAATCATCTCATTAATAAAAGTATATATCTTTTATACTCTACTGGCCTTGTTTGTCTAAATCTGTGGTTCCATTAAAGTGCAACTACATCCTGAGACTTAATTAGATTACTAAAGATGAAAGTGAATATGTTACTTAAAAGGTTACGGAATAGCTAGAAGTGCAATAATTATATCAAGTTAATGTATAGTGATTCATTTTATTCATCAACTACAATGATAACTTACTAAATAGTGATGCAGTTAATAAATGTTCTATCTATCAATAGCAGTTACTAAATTACTATCTATCTATGGAAGTTGATATCATTGAATCTCATTCATCAATGCAGTTAATTAATGTAACTATAGTAAAGCAGTTTTTATATCTCTATATTGCTATACAACTTGGAACAGCTGATTTCTTTAGATTAAATTCACAAATATTGTTCAGTTAATTAAATCAAAGTTTTCAGTGGATTTTGAATAAGTTATAAAATTTATTGTTAGTGATTAACATTAGTATGGGATGTTGAATTGGTAATACATGGATTTAGAAAAAGTGGAATTGTTGTCATGAACATTGAGAAGATACTCACTGAAACCATCTGCCAAGCATCAACCTGTTAAGGTCATATACATTGCAGTACAGAGTTGGCATAGGCTGGATAGTATGACAGGTTCCATCTTGTCCAAAGACTGCATCATTCTTCAATATCTTCTTTGCAATGAATTCTATAATTGGATGCCTTTCCTCATGCCAAACACATTACAGCATGTACTGGGTGCTTTTTCATGGCACCAGCATTAATAAGGTCCCCATGAAGCCTGCAAAACTAAGACCCCCTTCAAATGAGAGAGACTACAGTAAAGAAGGAGACAGCCTTCTGCTTTGGGATGAAAAGTCAAAGTGAAAGAGAAGGGCCCAGAACAGAATAGGTTTCTTGCTGTAGTGAGTTACTCACATTATAGAAAAGCAGATAACAGTAACTGGGATGAAACTGGAGAGAAATAAAAATAGTGATGAAGTGTTAGAGGGAGTGGGTGAAATTATGAAGAACAAGTGTTGAGGAGTTGAGGGGTGAGGAGTCATACATGAGTTAGGAGGGAAGTAGGAGAGAGGAGACAAGTAACAGAAAAGGAGACAAAGGGCAGCAGAGTAGCAGTAGTAATAGTAGTAGTAGTACACTACATGGGAATAAATAGAGAGAATGAAGAAAGGGTGAGAGTGCTAGATAGCTAGATGAAATGTGATTGGGCAGGTTGTAAGAGTGAGGGACAGACATAGTAAATAGGGAGAAGGAGTGAATGGTGGTGGAGGAGAGCTCAGGAGGGTAATCAATGTAAAATGTGGATGTAAAGGACAGTATTATGAATGAAAGATGGATATCAAAAGAAATGGTTCCAGATAATGAGAAAGATAAGAGGTATCAGGGAAAGGTTGATGGAGTAAGCAGTTCTGTTCACATTTGATATAACAGCAGAAGATTTGCAGTTAGAGATATGATGGGTGGTAGGAATGTCCTAAGGTAAGAACTGCATGGAGCAAGTTGTGCATACATATAATCATTGTGTTTCCAGAATCTCAGTTTCACCAAGGTAGGTGGGTCTTCTTGAGAGCCATATACTGTCATTTTCTCCAAGTTCAAGGCCCTGAGATCACCTGTCACCACTTCATCCCACATCTTCTTGGATATCTCTCTTCCACAAACTCCATCCAGGCAAACACACTCACATACACGTGTGTGTGCATGTGTGTACTATATTTGCTGACACATAAGATGTGTTGTTTTATTTCTAAATGCACCAAAAACCTATCCTACATCTAATACATTTGTATATCAGATGGGAGTGCCATAGACTAGGGAGTCTGATAATTGTGTATATCTGCAAGATACAATAATCGTTACTAATAATTAAATATTGAAAATAAACCAAATTATCACAGCCTATGAGCACAAACTTATGAAGAATTGCTTACATGATATCAGTAATTATGTGGAGAAGTCATATCATTTCATTATACTCCTTTCACAGCAGACTTAACCCTCACCTAAGTGTTTTACAATATTTAATGACTCTGTTATCATTAAAAAGTATTTTAAAATTCTTTAAATGAAAAATTCTCCAAGAAAGATGAAAGGAATGTTAAATTTTCATCTGCCCGTCCACTATTTGCAATGAGTGGATGACAACTAAACCATAAAGGTAGTGTGCCCCTTTGGTGGCCAGACATAGTAACATAAACCACCACAGCCAGAAATATGAGTTTTAAGTCCAATATGGTAATTACCTTGACAAGACTATACAAATGATCTGAAAGAAGATAAAGTTGGAATATGGTTCTCCCATAATGTAGTTTATTTTTGATAAATTGTGTGTGTGTGTGTGTGTGTGTGTGTGTGTGTGTGTGTGTGTGTGTTGTATATGTGTATGTGTGTGGATGGGGGGCACGCATTGATTTTTTAATGTTATTTTAAAGAAATATTAAAGGTAACAATGGAGCACTTACTGAAATGGAACTCAATATTTTTAGTAAGGTCAAATTTATTAGAATTACATTTGACTGAGACTTCAAATTTCACCTATTGGTCTATTAATTGTTAGATGAAACTTGAGATCATTATCAACTTTAATTCATAAGTATGTGTGTGTTTGTGTATATATATATATATATATATATATATATACATTTGTGTGTGAATATATATATATAATAGATAATAATATGTATTCAAAATTCAAGTAAATGCATTTGTATGTAAATATAGGTGTATACTTTATTTTAACAAAATTTCCTCTCCTATGGTAATTTTCCAGATATAAATGAATGTGCTAAAGGAAATGGTGACTGCCAACATAACTGTCTCAATTTAGTTGGAAGCTACAAATGTTCTTGTAAATCAGGATACCAGCTTGTAGCAAAGAAACTTTGTATTGGTGAGTGTATGCTTCTAATTTTGGAATGATTTTAGTTGACAGATGTCATCATATTTATGAAAACAGAATAATTGTACAAGCATACTTCAGTGTCTAAATATTATGATTTACATTTATAAACAGTAACACAAGAAAAGAATAAAAATTAAGAACTCCCTCCTCACTAATGGAAACGGACTTGTACCTGCACACTATGTACATAACTGCAGTGATGTGAAAGGGTAAACTTGACCTTCAGCCACAGACAAAATCGTTTTTACTGGTAAACAATGTCACAAGTGGTACACTTCAAACAGAGAACATCCACTGAAGACAATTTCAAATCTTGAACCCTTTCATGACAATGAATGATGATCAGGGCCGGATTTAAATTTACCAGATTTAAATCTCAAAACCCATCTATTTGATGTAATTGAATTTGATGAGTTAGCAGAGAAAATTTAAATAAATGACTGAAAATGTCACTTTATAGATATATTTTTCAAAATTTAAATTTTGCTTTTACACATCCACTTGCAGCGTTTGACTTTTCCTTCATTGTGAAAAGTGCAATAAAGGAGGGAAGAGGGGGTAAGATTTTTTTTCTTTTAATGCGAGTTACAAATGTTTCAGCATGTGAAATGCGATAAAATGACAGAAAATTACAAAAAAGACAAATGTGGTTGTTGCTGTTCCCAAGGCATGATGAGTGTGCATGTGTCTGAGAGGGGTGAGTAGAGATACCAACATTTAAAAGACATGCATTTTTAAAATTCTTCTTCATTGTTTTGCAATGCATGAGAAAAAAAGGGAATATCTCAACAAAAACAGAAATTCAAACAGTTATTCTGAAAGTCTGCTTTTCCAGTTTCCAGTAGTGGGGTAGGTGGGGCACAATGAGTAATATTTACTGCATTTTTGACTTTGAAGAAAATATGTTTTTCAAAAATGTTCACTACCTTACCAAAAGTATATCAGCTAAGTAAAGGCATTCTCTGAATGTAATAAAACCTATAACATATTCAGAACACTATATCAAAAAATTATCACTGTTCTCTTTGAGCATATAAAAAACAAATATAGGTGGGGTAAAAATTAGTAAGATAGAATAAGGTAAAAGTTGGTGATGCAGATGTTGTTGAAGTTGAGAGTTTGAAACAGGTAACAAGTAATTTTTTTTTCAGGAAATTTTACCTCAATTTTGACCTGATTGTAATTGAGGTAGCTATTAAAATACCAGGATAATCTTTGGTGATATGAAATTAATGAAACTTGACTAAATCTAAAAACTCAACATAAAATATTCTCTGTAGCTTCTTTATGAGCTGCTGGAACAGCTCTCTTCCTGATATATTTATGCACTATGAGAGAAAAAAAATTATCAAAATTAGTCATTACTCATTTTGCCCCAATTTAGACATTTTTTTCTTCCTGAAACTTGAAGATTATCAAATCAGATAAAAATGCAGGAAAAATATCGATGTAGAATCCAACAGAGAAAAGAATATTGGTGGTTAAACACCAAAAATTATCCAGATATTTTATTGGCTCCTCAATTACAATCAGGTCAAAGTTGAGTAAAAATTTCTTGTCACCTGTTTCAAACTCCCTCAACTTCAACAACTACATGACCAATTTTTACTCCAACAGATGATGTAATGGTACAAAATAAGAATGCAATACTTGCAATGTAATGGCTGAAAATAGAAAGAGAAAAAATAACAAGAAATTGGAAATCATTCATTTTGCCCCACTACCATATAATAATTTCAAGTGTTTGACTGAATGATGTAAAGTGTAGGAAAAAATAAGAAAATATGTTCGATTTAATGAAAAATACTTGAACATCTTTGTAATAATTCTAAAGCAGAAAAAAAGTGCTTTTAAAACTAAATTCAAAATTCATCATGGAACATATTCATTACTTGTTTCATAAAATATGACCAGTTTTCAATGCCTCAGTGAAATAATTGAGTTTAGAAGTAGCAATATATGTGTGCATGTGTGTGTTTGTGTGTGTGTGTGTGTATGTGTGCATGTCTTTAACTACAAGCGTTCAAGCCAAGGTCATTGCTCAATCATATGTTGAAAGAAGGAATTTGACCTAGAGACAATAACTTCTTTCTATCAATCTCCTTATTTACACTCATACTTATACACACACACACATGCACAAACACACACTCACAGATACATACATACATTTTCAGGAGTGTTCTGTTGTTTCCCTTTTCTCTGTTGTCCCAAAAGCTGCTTTGGGACTGGATAATAAAATGTTTTTTAATTGAATTAATTGGTGTCTCTAAAGTGACAAAATCTATGGTTATTTACCATAAAAGAATTCATTACGTTTTTTAAAAAGTCAAAATATCTTTGTATGCTGAAAGAGGGCCTCTTCTTGCCTGATTGCTGGGAGGTGGGACTTCCCTGAGCTGAGTGCTGCATACTCTTCATAGCAGGGACACCCCCCACCAGTATCATAGCAGGGACACCCCCCACCAGTATCTATCAGGGGCCCCAGGACAGTTGCTCCCTTTACTCCCTATAAATCCATCCCTGATGATGATCACATTAAGAAAGTGCAGATTGTGACCCATGAAAACCATTGCCTGATTGATAAGATTTTGTATGATTACTATATTTTTAAAAATGCTGGTGCAACATTGCTAGTATGTTTCTTTGAGGCAAAAATATAGTGACTGACTGTACATCAGTTTGATGCAAAATATTGAATTTATTCTTCACAAACTCAACAAAAACAGAATTGCTATGGTTACATTTAAGATTCAATAACAATATCATGTGCTCAGCATCATTAGTTTTTCAATAAGTATAATTAGTTTCAGGTAAAAACTCAAGAAGAAAGAAATAGTTTAATTGTTCAAAGAAAGATGTAATTGTCAAGTGTTTATAGAGAGATATGTCTAAAGCATTCTGCATATCTTACTTAACATGGATATACTGCTGAAAGCCATGGTATTTGCTTTAAAGAAGCATTTCATATAGATATATGGCTCTAAAAAGCACTATAGGTGGAATTGGACCAATACTGCTGGATGTGTTTCATCTGCCATTGATCAGCCTTAGGAGTTGTGGGGCCTAATTGGGTGAGGTGAGGAGGGGATTTCCGAGGGTCCACCCTACCTCAACCCCTCCGCTTTCCATGGAAAAAAATCATTTGCAGCATATTAGGAGATGAGATCAGTTGATAGCACAAAAAAAAAACAAAGAAAAAAGTTTATTTCCCACCAAAATTGAGTTGAGTATAAATATATCAAAAATTCTCACCATCAGTAAGTGAAACTACATCTAAACTATGCTTTTTAAAAATATTCTGGCAAAAATTGGAAAGAAATTTTACAAGATCTCAATGAAACTTTTATCTGTTGCATGATGTTGCACTAAATGAGATATACATAAAAAGTAAATTAATAATTAGAATTTTTCAGAAGCTGGTTATCTACTTACCTTGTATTTTTTCTATAACCTCTGTTGTAGAAAACATAGTCCTGTTTGTGTGGTAAAAAGACTGTTTCTTAGCTATATGGTTCTAGGTTTAACACCACTGTATGACACCAAATGTCTCCTACTATAACCCCGTGTGTGTGTGGGGGGGGGGGCTGTGTGTTTGTGCTTGTCCAAAAACCTGAATAGGTTTCATTGCAAAGAGATTTTCTCTTTTGAAGAGACAAGAAATTTATCCCACCTCACCCATCTCTCTCTCACTGTATACACACATACATGCATGTGCGTCTGTGTATGCATACAATTCACCATACACTAAAAAATACATATACGTACAATCATACACATACTAGCATAAGCATACATTCACACAAATACAAAGACCTCAACCAAACCACTATGAAAAATAATTGAACTTTTAACCTTTGTTTAACCATGTCTCTTTGACAGAAATTCCTGTGGCCAAAATATTGAGCACTGAATTCTTTTACACATATATCTAACCATCTGCTTTTATCATTTTTGTTTTATTATTTGCTTTCTTTAATACACACACGCACACATAAAGTACACTTTATTGAAATAAAAAAAGTTTCCCCAAAATTAAACATATAAAAGTATATTTATAGCAACTCACACACAGAAACATACGTAAACATATATACATTCAGTTCATCATACACTTAAACAAGCACATTCATACTCTCACACACACACATATTTAACTCAAACATTCCCATAAACACTCCCAAACATTCACATACACACATTCATACATACAATTGACCCTTACACTAAAAATACAAGCAAGGCTGACCCAAGCAATTTTGAATGAATGGGTTTATCTGTTGGTATATTGTGTCACTAAAGTGTAGAAAGTATGTTTTTTTAAGGAGCATTTTTATGCAGGTTTTTTTTAAACTTCAAGGAGACCATCTTCAAGAAATTTCACAGTATAGAATATGGCCTCCTCGAATGTGGGGCTCGACTGGGAGCAATCGATCTAATTGGCTTAAGGCTGGCCCTACCATTGATATACATCTGTGTTGTTTTGCACAATATGTCTACATGAGATACTTTGTCAAGACAAATACTGCAGTGCTGTGGGTTTCTACAGTATATGTATAAGTAATATATAAATAAGAAATATAGAATGCTATTCTGAAATAATACTGCTCCCATGGCTAATAATGAATTGATATATATATATACATATATTTATATCTGCTTTATATCTATATATATATATATATATATAGGAAAATGAAAATAATAATAAGGCAGAATGCTAAACTGAAAGCATATTTTAATATAGACTTCAAACCGGCTTTCATTGCATGGCAAATTTTCAAGAAGAGGGAGAATGAAAATGTTTTTTACAAAAAAGTAAAAAATGAAAAAAATAATATATAAAAAAAATAATCTATGAAAAAAATAAATATACCAATACATTATATTGTCTTTGAACTTTTAAAGTTCAATGGTAATCTATGTAGATAATAGTTGGAAAAATAAGGATGCATGAAAATTGAGAGTTGTGCTAGGTTTAAAAAAGGAGCTAAAGGTTTATGTGTTAAGCAGGAAGTGTGGGTAAGGGGAGACAAATCTCTTTAGTTGGAGTTATGAACTCTTTGTGTCAAAACAGGAAGTGTGTGTAAGAGGAGACAAATCTCTTTAGTTGGAGTTATGAACTCTTTGTCAACAGGAAGTTTATGTCTGTTCCTAGAGAAATAAGGTCATTGAGGGGTTTGTGTGTTAAGAAATGGTTGGAATTTCTCTATGAAAAGATTCTCCTTGTTGATTCTTTCTTGTGTGGAGATTCTGTCTTTACATTGATAGAAAGGGAATATAAGGAATTTAGGGTTTTTGTTTCTGGCGCAAGAATCTATGTAGCCACTGAGTGGAATTTGGCAGTATTGAGGGAGATTTATTTGTTCTTTATGGACTGCTACTCTTCTACGCAACAGGAGGCTCGTCTGTCCGATATAGAAGTGTTGGCAAACTGCGGTTTAAACAATAAATTACCTGCCTCTGGATACCTTCTAACGAAGACGGTACCCACACAAGTAATTTCCAGGAGTGCCTCCGGATTTAAATATCCCCTGGTTGCTTGGATACTTCAGACTACCCCTGAAATATTGA
>NC_068986.1:62706704-62720755 GCF_001194135.2 Octopus bimaculoides | reverse complement strand
TTATATCCTGGTCCTTATTATTATTATTAGAATCAGTATTTAATTTATTGTTGTAATACTTATTTAACTTAAATCTATTAAAAGAAGAAATAATGTTACCAACATTATTAGTAGTAGAATAACCTACTCCCAAATTATTACTAGAAAAAATATTATTATATTTTCTATTATCAATTATATCAATTAGGAATATATCAATTATATTTAAAATCTCTTTAATAATGTTAGTTTTAACTTGAATGCCGTAAGGAATGATTAGCCAAAGTTTGTTCTTATTATTGATATTATTATATTTATTATTTATATTATTAAATTTATTATTATCAATAAATGAATTAAATTTAATCCTATTATTCTAAATTGTAAATTTATGTTCAAAAGAACCTTGCTTGCTTCATTCTCCTTGTGAATAATTATATAGATTCTATGGATATTCATGGGTTTTCAGAAATATGACCTGTAAAACAAACAATATCTTCCAACAGATCTGTTGATATTTTTCTCATACTGAATTTTACTGTTCACAAGACCTCATTTATCAGGTCATCCCATAAGTTTTGTCTGATTTTACCTTTTTTAAAATCGAATGAAATTTAATAGTATTTTAGAATGTCTAATGGAATTAAAAGTTATTTTTATGAATTTGTGTACATTTAAACTAATTAAATATTACTTTACAGAATAATAGAATTAAAATTTCTTTGATTAAAACCCTTTCTAACATGGAAGTATCCAAAGAGCATTTAAGGCACATAATACTTTATGAGTACAAAAAAGGTAGCTCTGCAACCAAAGTGACTTGAAACACACTCAGTTTATGGGAAAGAATGTTTGAATGAAAGAACTTGCAGAAGATGGCTTGCAGAAGTGGAGATTTCAGCCTTGAAGATGAAGATCAAACAAGACGTCCAGTTGAGTTTCATGATAAGCTCCTTGAGGCATTACTTGAAGAAAATCCTGCATTATCAGTTGAAGAATTGGCAATAAAGCTTAGTTCAAACCATACAACAATTCATCATCATCTTCAACAACTTGAAAAAGTTCCTAAACTTGGAAATGGGTGCCTCATGAATTGTCCGAAAGCAACTACAAATCCCAAGTTGACATCTATTCTTCTCTCCATTCTCACAAACTCATTTCACCCTTTTTGGAATGACTTGTGACTGGTGATGAAAAACGGATCTTCTATCGAAATGTTAAACATCATAAACAGTGGCTTGGTAAAAGGGAAAAAACTCAACCACAACCAAGAAGGGAACTTCATGGAAAAAAGATTTTTCTCTCTATCTGGTGGGATTGCAAAGGAGTAATTCACTTTGAATTGTTACCACCTAATGCAACAATCAATACTCAAGTCTACTGTCAGCAATTAGAGTGTTTGAACCAAGCTTTGAAGAAAACATGACCTGCTTTAGTGAATCGAAAAGGAGTGATGTTTCATCAGGACAATGTGCAACCCCACACTGCAAAGATCACATCACAGAAGATCGAAGAACTTGGTTGGGAAAAAATTCCTCATCCACCTTATTCTCCCAACCTTGCTCCTTCAGACTACCATTTGTTTCATAGTTTACAAAATCATTTGGGGACATAACTTTCGCAAGCCAGGAGGAGATCGAAACTGACATTTCAGAGTTTTACATTGATGGGATTAAAAAGCTTGTAAATAGATGGAAGGAAATCATAGATAATCAGGAAAAGTACATTGATGATTAAATTTCAATTAAATATAACATTTGATCACTTGTTTTCTTTATTCAAAATTCAGACAGAACTTCTGAGATGACCTGATACATGAACATAACAGAGAATTTGTAGGGAACTTACATGATTACACTGTGTTTGTGGTTATTTCCAGCCAATCACAATTGATACTTTTAGCGTGCTCATTTGTCACAGAAAGCTTCATTCAGAGCTTAGTAAAATCTATAAGAAAAGCAATTTCTTATCATTTCAACTGAGTTGAATAGTTGCAAAATAAATCCACACAACTGTTGGCATGCACGCGTGCACACACAAACACACACGTGCACGTGCACACATACATGCGTGTGCACACACACACAGATAACACTCATGCGTGTGCGCGCACACGCGCACATGCATGGACACAAGTATTATGACAGAGACATCATTCTATGCTTGCAATATTTGTTTCTTGAGTTATTTTGTTAATTTCTCAAGAACACTTTTTGCTTATCCATTCTTGTGAACACAAACAATGCTGTGTGTGAACTTGTTGCTATATGTGATGTTGCCTTTTTTTTTTATCTTGCACTATATCTTTGAATCTCTTGTTTTGTTCCAATCAACTTAATCTTCTTCACAGAATAAGAAAACTTGATATATTTCATCATAGCCTTCATTTATTTTACTAAATGTTTGTGTGAGTTGCATGCACACATGAATCTATGAACCTGTGTACAAGTTTTTGTATATAGACATATCTTATTGTGTTTTTATAATGAACCCCTGCATCTGTTGTTGTATTGGTCTTCCCTCTTCTGCCAATTTTCACACAAATTCTTCCTATCTTTCTATTTCTGTAACTATTTGATCATCTGCTTTTGTCTATCTCAGCAACTCCTAAACTCTATAACCATCCACTTAACATTTAATTCTTCCCATTTTCTATATGTATACTAGCTACCAACTTTCTCTTGTTCATAGTGTTAGTGAAATTTTGAAGTTACAGACTCTAATAACATAACAAATCCCTTTTTAGTGAATGTTAATTTTTGTTTCTTATATTATTGCAAACACTAGCTTCAAATTGAGTATGTAAGTATATCTGAGGGGAAGTGTAAAACCGGCCACTCCATTAACTACTTCTTGATGTCTGGTATGCCGTCCTGCTATGGTGCATCACACTTCAGGAAACATCATTTCCCTTCAGAGAAAGACATATCTTCTCTTCCAAATCCTGCACCAACCCACCACCTGTTTTATATATGTATGTTATGTATTAGGCTGACAGATAATTAATTCATTTTTTCTCATTTATTTTAATCCCTACTTAGTACCCTTAATAAATCAGTCAATAATATATTCTCTTTCATTGTTTATGACTTCTTGCCAGCATTCAACTAGCTTGTCCTATACTTTGATAGCAGATGTCTTAACTTGAAGGATTCATCAATCTACATTTTCAGCTCCATGTTATTGAATGAAACACCCTTCAGATTATTGGAGAGCAAACATGAAAGGTGATAATCTGAAGACACTCTATATGGAGAATATGGTGAGTGTGATAGAACTGTCCACCCAAGCTTTTGGTCAAAATTAGTGGCACGAGGTGAGCGGTGTGTTTAAGAAGCATGTCATGTCACCAGTCAGGTTGTTTCAGCTCAATGGACCTTACTCATTGAGTGCAGGTAACAGGCAACAGTATCATAAGAGCATCTCATCTACTATGGTAATGGGTCCTTGTGAATGAGCTTGTTCAATCGATCATCATTGAACTGTACAGATTGGTTAAAATATGGGGTGTCCGTGAAGTTGAATTTTTCTCTCTTTGAAGTGTTAAAGTTATTTCTGGGAAGCTCTTTCAATAATAGCAACTCCTCCATACACAGCACAAATATCTCAAGTGGTTTTATCAGCTTTGGGACCTTGATTGAAAGTGAAAAGAAGCAGGTGTCAAAGGTGCTAATTTTTTTTTCTATTTGACACTCCATCATCATATGTTTGAAAAGAGGTAAAATTTATTCAAATTACAAAAATGATCAAAAATTGTAGGAAGAATAGAGCTACGAAAAATTCCCATAATACAACTATGATAAAAATATTTTTCGTGTTAATTCAAATAGCATTAGGAAAAAACAAAAGAATTTATCTGACAGCCCAATGCAATATCTATTTAAGAATACATTTATCTTTATTTTTCCATTTTATTTCTGTAAATTTCATCTAGTTTTATCATATTTCTAATATGAATATTATTATGTAAACACATATGCACTGGTGTGCAAATGTTACCACAGCTTTTGCTTTTGTATATGTGTGACCCTATGTACATACGTGAGTGTTTGTGCTCTTGCTAGCCAAATGTGTGTATGGCAGGGCGGGGAATATTCCCATTGAGAAACTTGTATTCACAAATCTGGCAATCAAAAACAATCACTTTCCTCCTAAAGCAGACCATTTCTTTCCATCCTACCATTCTCTTTCTCTTATTGCTTTTATTTTCTCTGCACATTACCTTTTCCTTAAAGCTTGTCCCTTCTCCCTCCTACCACTTCTCTCTTCAACCTTTTCTCCACCATATATGCACTGTCACTAACACTTTGCCATTTCCTGTCATTTTTCATTATGTCTAAAGTAGGAAGCAACATAATCAAAGAGGTTTTGTGTGTGTGTGCGTGTGTGCATGTGTGTGTATAGATAAGATAGGTGGCTTATTAGCAATTTAATAATCTAAAGGCAAATTTATAGACATCACTAAAGTGACAGAGGGTACTAAGTGGTACTGGCATTGCTAGAAATAGGAGTCAAAACAGCTCAGTAGCACCAAATGCACTATCTTAATGACTGACAAGGGAGATAAGTTCCCCAGTGGACAAAGCCAAGTCACCAATTATTTCGAATTTTGATGCAGAGTATCTTAATTCCCACCAATATGAATTAAGATACTCTGGTTGTCTGCTAGGGAACTTATCTCCCATGTCAGTCATTAAGATAGTGCATTTGTGGCTACTGAGTTGTTTTGACCCTTATTTCTAGCAATGCCAGAACTACTTAGTACCTTCTGTTACTTTAGTGACGTCTATACATTTGCCTTTAGGTTATTAAATTGCTAATAAGCCATCCATATTATTTATAGTTTCCGCTTTTACTGTTTTTGAAATCAGCGTATGAGTTTAATGGTTTCCTTATAAGCTGACAAGGTGAGTTGAGTTTAATTCTAGGTATGGTAAGAGTCACTGATGAGAATTAAGATGCAATGCATCAAAATTTGAAATCACTGATGATCTGGCTATGTACACTAGGGACCTTATCTCTCTAGGTGAGCAATCCAGAAGACCTGCTACGAGTGTCACCCCCAGAAATGTAGACAAAATTCATCAGCTTGTACATGAGGATTGTCAGAGGACAATCAATGACATTGTTGATTTTGTTCATCTGTCGTATGGATCAGTGCAGGCAATCCTAATGTCTGAATTGAACATGCAGTGTGTCTCTGCCAAGTTTGTCTCTTACCCGCTGACTATTGAACAGAAAGAATTGTCAAGACCTTCATCAGCCTTCTGTTGATGATGCATTCTTCATGTCAAAGATCATCATAGGTGATGAGAGTTGTGTCTATGGGTAAGACCCTGAGCCAAAGCAGCAGTCATCACAATAGAAAAGCCCTTCATCTCCACAACTGAAGAAGGCATGACAGAGTCACAGCTCAATCAAGAGTGTGTTCGTAATTTATTTTTGATATCCACAGTATTGTGCATCAAAAATTTGTCCCTCATGGCCAGACCATCAATCGAGAGTTCTATAGTAACATTTTGACGTGTTTGAAGGAGAACATTTGATGGACGCAAGCTGATCTGTGGAACACAAAGAGTTACATTCTTCATGATGACAATGCGCCCTGTCCTCACTCATGAATTTCTTGTAAAAACAACATGGTATCACTTCCGCACCCATCCTAGTCACCAGATTTAGCACTGGTGGACTTCTATCTCTTTCGCAAGATGGAAATGCAGTTCAAAGGTCACTGTTTTAACACTGTTGTCGAGATCCAGAGCAAATCACAGAAGGTCCTTAACTTGCTTATGGAAAGCGATTTCCAGGCTAGATTCCAAAAGTGACAGGAATGCTTGAACCAGTGTATTATTGCTGTGCAAGGTAACTATTTTGAAAGAAATGATGTTAAAACTTCGGTTAATAAGTTATTCTTTATAAAACATAATTAGTCTGGGAACTTTTTGACATCACTTTGTACATACATATGCACACACTCATGCGCACACACTCATGCACACACACACACACACACACACACACACACATACACACACAAATTATATTCATCATCATCATTGTCATTGTTTTAACATGCACTTTTTGCTACTCCATGCTTGAATGGAGCAGAGAGGATTTAGTGAGGAAGATTTGCTATGGCTGGATGTCCTTTCTGTCACCATCCCTCACCTGTTTCCAAACAAGGTAACCTGGACTTCTTTTCACAGAAGATTGGAAATTAATGACATTTTTTGTACGATGAGGACAATTCTCATGCATGCATACATACATATATACATACAAGGAAATAGAAGTTATATTTGGAGACAGCAAAAAGAGGACACTCACTTGCAAACTGATCACCCTAAAAGCTGTCAGTGAGAAACTCCAGCATCAGAAGAGAATAGCCAAGAAAAAACATTAACCAAGAAATTTAACCAGAATCAGGCAGCAGTGTACAGAGACATGAGAGGAGAAGCAGTGAACATCACAGAAGCTCCTTCATGAGAAGTCATAGACTCCTTCCGGACGAAAATGTGGAGGGAAGGGAAGGAGTTTAACCAAGATACTCTGTGGATGGAAGAAATTCAAAGAGGTTATTGTTGCATTACACTAAAGACATACAGCATTGATGGTGATACCCTTGTAACTGTGATTCAGAAACTTCAAGATGAAAAACCACCTGGAAGAGATTTGATAGTTGGACATTGGTACAAGAAGTTAACTTTCTACTGACCATATCTTATCAACCTGTACCAGCAAGTTCTCAATGGGAACAGCAGCATACCACACTGGTTAGCTCTGGCAGAGACAAAACTGATCCACAAAGGCAGACCCACCCACATGGCAAAAACTACCAGCCATATGCATGCTAGAACTTAATGTATAAAATATATACAAGACCATTATGAAAGCAATAACATCATCACAGCAGAACAAGCAGCTGGGAAGAAGGGAGTCTGGGGATGTACCAAGCAATTGTTAATAAACAAAATTGTAATGTCAGAGGTCTAGGAGCATAGAAGAAACCTAGTTTCAGTGTGACTTGACTACAAGAAAGCCTTTAACTCTGTTCTCTACTCATGGATGCTAGAAGCCCCTCGACTTGCTCAAGTTCCAATGAGCATAATCAAAACCATTGCTGACCTGACTTCATCGTGGGTCACCATCATCAAATTAAACAAAAGGAGTGACTGTATTATCACTGACAGAATACAGTATTGCAGAGGCATATTCCAAGGGGACAGCCCCTCTGTGATGTTGCTTATACTTTCTGTAAACCCCTTGTCATTCAGGTTAAGGAAGTTTGAAGGATATCTCACTGGTTCACAAGGAAACAGAAATAACAAAAATTACACACTGTTTCTTTGTGGATGACTTAAAACTATATGTCAAGAATATGCATGAAATGAAAAAGAGCTTTGACCTGGTTACAACATTCTCGAAGGATATTGGGCTGGGATTTGGTGAGGAGAAATATTGCTATATGGTTTTAGAAAAAGGGAAAACTGTAAACCAGACTAACAACATCATCATCAATGACTTAACTGTCTCCCCTGTATCTGACGAGGAATGTTCAAGGTATCTAGGAGTGGAGGAAAACATATTTTACAATGGTACTAGTAACAAAACATGTGTCACTAAAGAATATTACAACCGAATAAAGAAAATTTGGACCTCAGAACTCTCTGCATTCAATAAAATAATGGCCCGCAATATGTTTGCAGTGCCAGTACTCATACCAACATTTTGGATGCTTGATTGGACACTAGATGAAATCTGAGCCATTGGTGTGAAAACCTGGAAGATACTAACAAGCACACATAATTTCCACATAAACAGTGATATAGACTGCCTCTACCTAAAATGAAAACAAGGCAGCAGAAGCTCAACATTGATCTGAAATGCCTTTGAATGTTGCATCATCGCTTTTGCAACATCTTTTAACCACCAAGTGTTGAAGTGCATCCCTTGACCAGGTTTGTATACATGAAGCTGATAATATCATAAGACTTGGAAGGCAGCTCCTTGAGCAACATTCCTTGTCTGATAACCTTAAATACATGCCCAAATAAGTCACACAACTATACTGCAATGTATCATAAGATGAAAGGATGAATGTATATGAGCAGAAGACCATGTATGGATATGTTAGTAAAAAGCTCCCAGATGATAGTTACATAGATTGCCAAAGCAGTCTATTATGGACCAACAACCAGAATACTACCTCCCACTTTGAAGGGTATACATTTGCAATCCAGGAACAGGAGATATCAACCAAATACCTGATGCAGAAAAGAGACAGAGACACCAGAATAAACAGTAAAATGTAACAGCCAGTGCAGACTTTGTGAAGTTAACACCAAAGACATCACCATATCATAAGCAGTTGTCCAAAAATGTCATCATGATATTATCTACCGATGAGATATAATATTGTAGCTAGGACACTACATAAGGAAATTCATAAGAAGGATAACCCCAAGGACATTAAAATAAGAACTCACAGTATGGTAGAAGTCATAGCCACTCATAATAAAAAGGAGTACTGGTGGAATGTCCCAGTGAAAACCTCAATAAAATGTAAGCACAACAGACCTGATATAATGATTTGGGATAGAGAAGAAAATCTGTATACAGTTGTGGAAATCAGCTACCCAGCAGATGTTAACATAAAGCTGAAGATCAGTGGAAAAAAGAATACCTTCACTGAACTATTGAGAAATCTACAGTTACTCTATCCAGCTTACAAGTTCAGGTTTACACAAGTAATTATTGGGGCCCTGGGATATGTAGCACACTGCCTAAATAACAATCTTGAGAAATTAGGCTTCTCAAAACCGGAAAGGAGAAAGCTGATTCAAAGACAACAGATCTGAGCCACCACTGGAACTATAAAAATCTGTAAAACTTTTCAGAAGTTTATCATTTAAGTATATATGAGCATGTCTAAACATGCAACTATATGCATGAGAAGACATACATAAAACAAAAAAAAAAAACAAATGTGCACACATACATACATACAAAAATAGGCTGTTGATGTTGAAATTTCAATGAAGGAGCCTTGGACCTAGGTTCTCAATTGGCAAGAAATCTTGAAATAAAACTGAATAATAACATACATATAAAGATGTGTATGTGTGTTTGTGTGTGTGTGTGTGTGTGCATGCATGCATGTGTGTGCATGCTTGTGTGTGCACACACACAATATTATAATGTGTTGGATATGCATGACAAATGACCGATTACATCAGAGCTCAATACAACACCTAACACTCCAAAACTATATGTGTAGATGCATACTTGGTCACTTGCAGTATAGGCTATAATATAAATACTGCATTAATTGCATTACAAAAACAACAGGAAACATCACCATTTATATTTCAGGATATTCATTTCCTACGTACATTTTGATGATGCAATTTAAAAACTGTTTCAATCCTTTGTGCAATATTTGTGACAGAGAAACAAAAGTATAAAGAATCAAGTTTATTCGAAATTGAGAAGATGGGTTAACAGACATATCCTGCAATCAAACAAGTCGTAATTGTATTTGGCACAAAGTTTCATATGTTGCATATCAACAGAGTCAAAGAAGAGACTATAAAGAGTTTTCAAAGAATAATGATAATAGTTCAGAATGATAAAATTGATAAGGGTGTCAATTGGCTGTCAATACTTGATACATACACTAAGCATACATACAAAATAAATACATATAAATATGCACACACACACACACACACACACATAATATATCCACCTATATTCCTATCATTAGTGATGTTATTAGAAATAATTTCCCTAGTGGGTGAATGTTTCAACTTAGTGCTAGTTATAAAAGTTAAGGGCATCCAGCTGTAGAAACTCTGCCAAATCAGATTGGAGCCTGGTGTAGCCATCTGGTTTCACCAGTCCTCAGTCAAATCGTCCAACCCATGCTAGCATGGAAAGCGGACGTTAAACGATGATGATGCTGATGATGATGATGATTTCATCATTGTATTTACTTGTTAGTGACATTATCATAGAAAATTTTCTTATTAGTAAAAAGGTAAGACATTGTAATAAATACATTTTTAACAAAACTGTTGATAATATATCTTAGGAAATTAGAGGGCTTATTGATATAGAGTAAATTTCTGTTGAGTTTGTGGTATGGCTAATAGGACCCTAAAAGGTTACCCTAAAAGGTTACCCTTAAAGGTTACCCTAAAAGGCCACACATTTAAGTTTAGCAACAAAATATACGCCTAGGACGAGAGGGCAGCCATCGGTGTTAGTATCGCTGGTGATGTAACGAATCTCTTCATGGTATGGTGGGACAGAAGGCTTAAGGAACGTCTGACACAGAACTCCATACTCGTGAATACGTACTCTCGATATGTCGATGATATCAACGTAGTGGTAAAGACACCCCCACAAGAGAGTACTCTTGAAATGGAAATAGAAACTAATACTATGGAGAGCATCCAGCAAATAGCTAACTCCATCCACCAAAGTATTAAGGTTACGATAGTCTACCCTACTAAACACCCTAACCATAGATTACCTATACTAGATACTGAATTCTGGCTAGAAACTGAGAATAATAAAACCTGAATCCTCCATTCACACTATACAAAATCTATGGCCTCCAAATACCTGATCCACCGGAACTCGGCTATTGTGGACAATGCCAAATTCAATATATTGATGGCAAACCTCATCAGAGTAATGTGAAATGTGTCCTGCATGTGCAATCCTACAGAATTAAAGAGACATATACAACATTTCGTTCACCGCATGCAGTTCTCAGGTTACAGCCATAAAGAAAGGATCAGAGTATACAAAGGAGTTATGAAGAAACTTGAAACCATCAAACGTAACGATAGGAATGGGATTTGCCCACTCTATAGGAGCAAATCATGGAACACCATTGAAAGGATTAAGAAGAAAATAGGGAAGGCCAACTCATGGTATGATAGCCACAAGTACCAGAGCGTCATGTTCTTCGACACCACCCCTAGAGGCGAACTGGCGTACCGCTTTAGAAGGGCCCTAGACAAACTTAAGCTAAGAATTAAGGTTGTTGAAAGGCCAGGCAACCCTATCAAATCCCTTATCAGTAGAACATACTCTTTTAGTAGAACCCCCTGCACTGATAGGAACTGTATTGTATGTAGATTTAGCCCACAAACAAACTGTAAAACCAGAAATGTGCTCTATAGTATAAGATGTACAGAGGGACGATGCAGTAACAAGACAATGATGTATGTAGGTGAAACAGCATGGAGCATAGGGGAGTGGGTAAATGAACATTGGAGGGAACTTAAGGAAGGGAAGAGCTCATCAGTTCTGTACCAGCACGCTGAGCAAGAACACGGAGGCTCACTCAACAACATAGAAATTAAAATCTTATCCACACATAGCACAGATGCAGCACTTAGACAAATTACAGAAGCTACACACATAATAGAAGATAAACATAGCCTGAATAGGAAACTGGAATGGAACACTAACATATATATATATATATATATATATATATATATATATATATATATATGGCCCTTCCAGAGCTGAAGTAGAATAATTCAAGACGATTAAAAGAGAACCGACATGTTACAATTCACTCTGAGTTTCCCATTTTATGTATGTAAACACATATAAATGTATCAATGCATTTATTTGGCATTATGTTCCATTCTAGATATGAATGAATGTTCCGAATCGAAAGGTGGATGTCAACATATTTGTAAAAACACACCAGGAAGCTACTATTGTGAGTGTAGACTTGGTTATAATCTCACCAATCATAAAAACTGTGCAGGTAAGTTACATCATTATTTTAAGCTTTCACTTATGTTGAACATGCCACGTTTGTGCCTACATTGCAGGCACAGGCATGGCTGTTTTGTTACAAGTTTTCTTTGCAACCACATGGCTTCTGATTCAGTCCCATTACATAACACCTTGGTCAAATGTCTTCTACTATCATTCCAGGCCAATCCCGGAAAGAAGCCCACTGTATATGTATGTATAAATGTATATACATATATGTGAAGGCATGTGGTTTGTGGTTAGGGTGTAACACCCAAGATCGTGGTTTTGATTCCCAGACCAGTGGTGCATTGTGTTCTTGAGCAAAGCACTTCATATCACATTGCTCCAGTCCACTAAGCTGTAAATGGGTAATCCTGTGATGAGCTGGCTTTCTCTTCAGGGGAAATGTTGGCCTGTCCCACTAGCCAGTGGAGTGGCATCATTCGAAAGCTACAACCATGTGGGAAAGCACATTGTTACCAGTGATGTATAACAACATTCAATAGTCTAGCAATGCAGTGGTACAATGATATGTATTTGTATGTATGTGTGTGTGTGTGTGTGTGTGTGTACCTTGGTCTTGATCTCATATGACTGTTGTAAATAAATATCATTAGTTTCCAGTATTCTGGCAATAGGGAAATACTACCTTGTTTGGAAACAAGTAAGGATTGGTGACAGGAAGGGTATCCAACCATAGAAAATCTGTTTCAGTAAATTCCATCCAACCCACGCAAGTATTGAAAAGTGAACATTAAAATGATGATGATAATGATGGTGATAAATCATCTCATTATTTAAATTATGTTCTCTGTTGGCTTTATTTGTCTAAAAGCAATGATTCTTAAATGGCAATTTGCACCCTGGTAATCTAATTAAGTAATGAAATTACTAAGAGTGAAAGTATTACTTAAGGGATGTTTGAATAACAAAGGATTTAGCTACTATATCAAGTTAAGGTATGGAGTAATACATTTTATATTATTTTATACATACTGAACAGAAAAGTAGTTACTAAATGCTCTAAACAAGGTTATTCCTAATTACTATGTCTCTGAAAAGTTGATATTAGTTTGCTAATTTAAATAAAATATAGAGAAGTATTTACTGAATGTGGGTCCTAAGACAATTTGTAGAATATTAACTTTCCTTTATTCACCATTTCATATAATGAATATTCTTTCAACAATTTTGCAACTTATTATAAGCTTTAATAAATAAATAATGGCTTTAAGGAGAATATTTATTTCATATGAAATTACATCAATAACCCCAATAAATACAAATTTCAAAAAAGTAAGACACTATGATATAAACTTTCATTAATTTAGGTATATACAACAGCACAGTCAAAAGCTTGTGTGAAATTAATAAACCAGCATTTTTCTAGAACATGCCTAGATACCTTAAACATTCCTCATCAGATATAGGGGAAACAGTCAAATCATTGTTGGAGGTGTTGCTAGTCTGGTTTACAGTTTTCCTCCTTTTCACAACCATATAACGACATTTATCCTGACCGAACTCCAACCCTACATCCTTTGAGAATGTTGTAACTAGGTCAAGGTTCTTTTTCATCTCGTGCATATTCTTTGCATAAAGTTTCAAGTCATCCACAAACAGTGTGTAATTTTGGTATTTCTGTTTCTTTGTGAACCAGTGAAATATCCTTCAGACTTATATGTATGTATGTATGTATGTATGTATGTATGTATGTATGTATTTATGTATGTATGTATGTATGTATGTATGTATGTAGGAAGGCATATGGCTTAATGTTTAGGGTATTGCCCTCATGATTGTGAGATCATGGACTCATTTCCCACACTGGGCAGTGCATTGTATTCTTGAGCACAACACTTCACTTCATTTCACATTACTCTGTGATTACTTTGACATCTAACATGTGGCACACTATGCACCTGTACAGGTGATGTCGATTTGATGAGAGAAATGAGCTTATGTGGAGCACAAACATTAAATCACTTTAAACAAATCATCTTTGCAGGTTGTTTAGCAAGGAATTCTAGAAGTGCTTTTCTTGGACTGAAGAAACTATCATCATGATTACATGCATAAAAGGCGACTAAAAGAGGATGAGGTAGGGTTTTCACTCCAGCATTGTAAAACTATCACCAGCAACAATTATCCAAACACCCATCGATCGAAAGGTAGTTCCCTGAGTGGTGCAAATGTGTCATCCGCAATGGTAGATGCAGCAATGTGTTGAATGTGTTGTTACAGCACATGACCCCACCACACACACCACTGCTGCCGCCGTC
>NC_068986.1:62697834-62706447 GCF_001194135.2 Octopus bimaculoides | reverse complement strand
ATATATAAGCAGTTATTAGAATACCTGCTCAACCTGATCCCTCACATGAGTAGAGGAGCGATCTCAGTACACATGCACTGTACACAGAAAATTTTGTTTGCTTTGTGATGCTGTGCTGGGACCAGACACGAGACTGAAGAGACCAGAAGGGATCAGTTACTCTCTGCAGCCTGAAAGATATTTCCTCATCCAGGGAGCAAGAACAACTGAGTGTGCTGCCCAGGTAGACAAACTTGTCTACCACTTTCAGAATTGTTCCTTCAACCAAGACAGCTTGTTCCACATATGGATTTCCTGGTGCAGGTTGGAACATTACAACAGTCATGTCCAGGCTAATGCTGAGTCCAAATGCCTTGCATGAAGCAGAAACATGATTCGTAAGTGTTTTCATGCTATCCACTGTATGAGTGACTAAGTCACAGTCATCTGCATAAAGGAGGTCACGAATAAGAGACTGGGAAACTTTTGAATTAGCAGCAAATCAGTACGGATTAAAGAGGCAGCCAGAAGATCGATACCTGACATGTATTCCCAGAGAGCTAACCTTAGAAAAAGCATGAGTAAAAGCAGCAGCAAAGTACAAAGAAAAGAGAGTTGGAGCAAGGATGTCACCCTGCTTAACACCATTTTCTACAGGAATGGGTCCTACCATGCCACCACCAGCATTGACCCAAGCCACCATCCCATCATGGAATGATTTAATTATAGATACAAAGTGATCTGGATATCCAAGTTCGCCAAGTATTTTCCATAGCAAGGCCCTATTCACAGTATCAAAGGCCTTCATAAAATCAATGAATACCTGGACAGGATCCATATTCTGCTCATAGCACTTCTGCATCTGTCTTGCTGTGAAAATCCTATCCATTGTCCCTCTACCAGATCAGAAGCCGCACTGGAATTCAGATAGGACATCATTTACAAGGCACTTATTCAGACGGGTAAGAAGAATATTTGCCAGAACCTTGCCAGCAGCTGATAGTAGAACGATACCTCTGTAGTTACCACACATTGTTCTGGCTCCTTTTCTTTAATAGAGAGGGAGAATAATTGCATCCTTCCAGTCCTTAGGCATTGCACCATCCCTCCAGACTGCACTAATAAGTTCATGAAGGGACTGTATGATGTAATTACCACCAAATTGCAAAACCTCAGCACAAATTCCATCCGTTCCAGGTGCCCTACCAAGATTCAATTTACTTATTGATGTCATTACCTCATCTAGTGAGGGCATGGAATTTAAGGAGCCAATGATAGATCTTTGTTGCATAGTATCAATCACTGCTTCATCCACAACTGACTCATGCTATAGGAGTTCAGAGAACTGTTCAATCCAGCAACCTGTGATTTCTGTTGATTTAGTAAATAGACTCCTTGGAAAGCAAAGGAGCTGATGTGGAGCTCTTATGCCCATAAACTTGCTTCATACGATGGTAAAGCTTCTTGCTATCATTTGCATGAGCAGCAGCCCGGACATCACAAGCAAGATCTACCCACCAAGTGTTCTGCATCTTCCTGAGAGATCGCTGCAGTAGTGATTTAATACTGCTATAGTGGGCAAGTGCTAGATTTCGCTACACAGCTGAAAGTCCTCTGTGCAGCAATACATTGTGGGCATGGCACTTTACAGCCAATAGTCACTGAACTTCAGCATCAATTTTATTGAACCAGTCTCTGTGTCTAGCAGTAGTATATCCCAGTGTTTCAGCAGCACATTGAAGAACCTGGTCTTGAAAATCCTTCCATGCTGCAGTATTTTCAATGCTGGACAAGCAAGTCTGAAGCTCTTTCCTCAACATGCATCATATATTTTGTGGACATTCAGATATCAAGAAATGCTGACTGGCCCTCTTCTTTCTTTCACTCTAATCATCATCCAGAACTTTGCTCGCACCAGACTGTGGTCTGTCCAGCATTCCAATCCATGAAAGGACTTGACATTACAAATGTCATAGATGTTACACTTGCGGATTATGACATAATCCAGCAAGTGCCAAACTTTAGACTTTGGATGCATCCACGTTGTTGTGTGATCACCTTTGTGCATATAATGAGTGCTTCACAAAGCACCAACAGCATGAGACCATTGCTATTCATTTTCCCTACACCAAAACGTCCTAGAGAGTTCCATGTTTGTGAGTCTATCCCTGGCATTGAAATACCCCAGTAGAATGACTTTATCAGAATTGGGGATTTTCCTAAGTATCGCTCTCAGTTGGGTATAAGAAATAATTTTATCTTCATCACAATTAGTCAAAGGAGGTGCATAGGCACTTACTAGAGTAGCAAACCGCCCACCTTTCAGGCGTAATCGTAGAGTCATTAGATGTTCATTTATAGGAACAGGAAGCTCCTCCAACTTCTTAAGGATATCAGATCGAACTGTAAAGCCAACACCAGCCTCTCTGTGCTCCCCCTTCTACCTCTTCTTCCTAAAAGGTGTATCCACCTCCTACTTCCTCAAGCTGACCATCACCTTCTATACGAGTCTCTGAAAGTCGCTGAATACATGCTTCCAACCTATCAGGTCTGCATGCTTCACCACCTTCCCGTTGCTGCAGGACTTCCGAAAAAATTAAAATTAAAATATACTAAAAATGAAGAAAATATATATTAAAAATAAAGATACATATATACTGAAAATAAAATAAATATATATAGGGAAAGAAAAAAAAGCAGCACATATTGAGCAGAGGTCAGCAATACCTGTGCAGAGTTTTAGGTCCAATAAGGCTTGCACAACACCTCATAGACCCTCTCCACTTTACTGACATTATCCAGAGACAAGCCAGAGCAAGATGCCTGGTGCCAATATGAATCACAGGCTCAGGGATGTGGGAGCGCCATGATCTCTAGCACAAACCAAAGATACCCAAAATGTCCAATGCCATTCCCTGCATATCTGGTTTTATATCAGAGTGACCTTCTCCTAGAGACATGCTTCAACAGAAGCTGAGGGGTGCCTCACTCTCAGTAGTCTTTCAGCATGCCAGACACCATCCTGGAATTTCTGTGTACCCGTGCTATTGCTAGATAGCCGTTAAGCCTGCACTGGGTTCATCTAACCTTTCAGCAGGTTTTGTTTTTAATCTTGCTGGGTTTCTAGCAACCCTCCTCACCAGGGTAGCCTGGTAGGGGTGCCAGTTTAGTCGCCGACAACCTGACCATGCAACAGGTTGTACTGGATTCCATGTTGCCAGTAGCACTCATGAGAGCCTCATAAGTGACCTGACATAATATAACATAACATACATACATACATACATACATACATTCATTCATTCATTCATTCATTCATTTATATGTATGTATTATCGTCATCATCATTTAACATCCATTTTCCTTGCCAGCATGGGTTGGATGATTCGATAGGAGCTGGTAAGCCAGAGGGGTGCATCAAGTTCCGAAGTCTGCATTGGTATAGTTTGAATGGCTAGATGCCTTTCTTAATGCCAAGTACTTTACAGAGTGTAATGGATGTCTTTTTTTATGTGGCACAAGAACTTGTGATGTCAACAAGTAATTTACAAAGCAAGACACCCCCACCCAACTGAATGTAGAGAAGTATTGAGGGAGGAGGCTTTGTGCCAGGTAATGAGAGGTCAATGAATGAGAGATGGACAGGTATCTTACTGTAGGGCAGACAGATGATTTCCCCAGTTGGAAAAGAATGTTGGTGGTAAGGATGTGGTAGAATGTACCCTCATGTTACAAGAAGTTGAATAAATTAATACTTCAGCCTGAAAAACCAGGTAAAATTTCATCTAAATAGCACAATGCATAATGATTTTTCTCACAAGAAACCCTTCACAAGTATAGATACTCCTCTTATTTTTCACAGCATCAACACAGAGACACAAGCAATCTAAGTTTGTGGGAGTGTAAGAGGTGAGTAGCAGATGGACAAAGGGAAATGCAGAGAGTAGTGAACAAGGGGGTGGAAAGTTCAATCATGATTATCTGTTCGAGGGGTAGGGGTGGGATAAGGTAGCAAACATGATGTGAAGTGAGTGGGGTGAGGTGCAAGAGAGATACAAAGTGTTAGGGATGAAGTCAAATGCACATGATGTTGGAACTTGTCAGTGATAGATAGAGGTAATGGAGGGAGTGAAGGTTGCCATTGTCAAAATGAGTTGGTATTCAGGAGAAAGGGAGATAAAAGGGACATTCAGTGGAAAATAAGGAGATAAGCGATGATACTGAGAGTGCATGAGAAAAAAGTGGTCTCAAGGAGAGTGAATCAAAAGGATAGGGAATGAAATAAGTGTAATTCCATTCTCATAATTACAAGCAGCTGAGTTATGGAGGGGTGGGTGTTAGGAGGATGAGTTGTGGGAGGCCACCCCTCCCACGACTGTTAGGAAGATGAGCAGTGGGAAGGGAGTCATCAGAGTCAATGAAATGCAAAGCATTTAGATGTTGTTAAATGCACTCATCTTGATAGATGAGATGAGGGTGTTTCTCTTTGCTCCTCTATTTTATTAGTTTTCCTGTACACTGCAAAAATCTGCAAAGCATAACTTTGCCACAAATTCAGTAATAACATGAATACAATTATCCATGAGCTGTTCCCATAAGATATAAAGACAGATGATGATAGGAAATAGAAAAAATATAAAATACTTAACTTTAACTACAACTGAACATTCCACCTATGTACAGTACCAGACCAAATATTTGTTAAGCTTAAGGCCTGAGGATTTCCTGATTTTCTTGAGAAAACCTAAATATATACTTAAAATATAAAATAAACTATGAAAAGTAAAGGACTAAATTGTATTTAACAAATTCAAATCAATACACTTCTAAATCAGGATCTGTTTGTTATCTATTGATCCATTTTAAATTCTTATTGTACCATGTATACAGTATAATGTATATAGGATGAAAATTAAATGAAGAAACGTAAAGAACATGATTTTATTTAAAAGATACAAATACAAATTAGTAAACTTGTCAAGCAGAATATGTTTAATCTTTAACAATCCACAAAAAAGTAAAGGACAAAACTATTTTTAACACAGTGTATGCAAATTAACTTCAAAATCAGGGTTTGTGTACTCAATACATGGTACAGTATATTGCACAGTATTTCTGGAAGACAGATAAGGGCTGTGGTACTGCATTACATTGAATATTTATAGAGAAGAGAGCAAGTGAAAATCATATTCAAGCCTTAATATATTTGTTCCTAAAAGGAAAAACTAAACCATTTCAAAATAATGCAAATCAACAGAAGAAAATTGACATGTCATGTGAATGAAAGAAAAAACATACCATAAATATGTGTATGTATATATTATTTATATATGTATGTGTGTATATGCATATATGTGTGTGTATGTGTGTGTGTGTGTAAATACACACACACATATATATACATATAAATGTATGCATGTATGCATGTATGTATATATCTCACAGTCATCTGCATTCTTGCTCCCTGGATGAGGAAATATGTTTCAGGTTGCAGAGAGTTGCTCCTTCCGGTTTCTTCAGTCTTGTGTCTGATCCCAGCATGGCATCGCAAGGTAAACAAAAGTTGCTGTGTACCATGCTTGTGTATTGACATCGCTCCTCTACTCGTGTGAAACATGGACTCTGTACAAATGTCAGGTAAGGGTCCTTGAACGCTTTCATCAGAGATGTCTCAGGCACATTCTCAATGTTGGTTGGACCTCAAAAATTCCAGACACACAGATCCTGAGGACAGCTAATATCTTGAGTATTGAGGCGATGGTGCACATGCAACGGTTATGTTGGACTGGACACCTTATTAGAATGAAGGATAGCAGGATTCCTAAGCAGATGCTCTATGGAGAACTTGTGAATGGAAGGAGACTCCGGCAGAAACCAAGGCTGCAATTTAAGGACTGTGTCAAGTCCTCATTAAAGGCCTGTGATATGCAGAACACTGACTGGGAGAACAATGCCTGTCATTGCCACGGATGGAGGAAGCAGGTTAAGGAGGAGGTTGACACTTTTGAGAGAGCATGTATTTAGCATGAAGAACTTAAGTGAGCTGTGCGAAAGCACACGGCTCATATAGTGAATGGGGAAAGCTTAATCTGCAATGTTTGCAGTCGTGCATGCTTGTCAAGAGCAGGGCTCATTAGCCACCAACGGAGCCACAAATGCAAAATATAAGTTAGTCCTAGAGCGCACAATATTCCTGAAGGTCGGCAATGGTCTTCCTCGGTCACGAGTGGACGGCCATCATCATCATTATGTATGTATGTATGTATGTATGTATGTACGTATGTACGTATGTACGTATGTATGTACGTATGTATGTACGTATGTATGTACGTATGTATGTACATATGTATGGGTAGGTACAAATATGGGTGAATGGTTAAGGAGTTCAGTTTACAACCACAATGTACTAGGTTCAATATCAATACATACTATCTTGGGCAATTATTATTATTTACAACCTCAGGTCAACACATATCTTGTGAGGGAAATTGGATAGATGTATAGGTGGCTTTTCTTTTTTTTTTTCTTAGTTGTAGTGTACCTGAGCACTATATATAACAATTGCTTTCATATACTGTGCAGAAACCCATTAGATGGATTGTACCAGTAATTCAAAGAGTAGAGCCTTGTCACACACACTGTGGTATGCTGATTCTGCCTGAGAATTACATTAAGAGTACATGTGTCTGTAGAATGCACAGTCACTTACTCATTTATTTAATGAGAAGGTAATACAGTTGATCAAACAATTGAATCTTCATTGTCAAACAACAGATATACATTCATTCATCCATCTGTGTGTGCAAACATGTGAGTGTGTGTGTGTAAACATGTGAGTGTGTGTGTGTAAACATGTGAGTGTGTGTGTGTGTCTGTGTGCATAAGCACAGGCATGGCTGTGTAGTTAAGAAGCTTGTCTTCACAACCATGTGGTCTAAGTTTTGGCCTACCATGTGGCACCTTGGATAAGTGCTTTCTACAATAACCACAGGTCAACCAAGCCTTGTGAGTGAATTTGGGAGATGGAAACTGAAAGAGGCCCATTGTGTGTGTGAAGTGTGTGCATTTACGTATGTATGCATTCATGTGTATGTGTGTATGTATGTGTCTGTATCTCTTTGTTGTGACATCACAGGATTATTACAAAAGAGTGTCACTGTCATACGAGTAATCCCATGTTTCCAGTCTTTCTTGGAATCATGTCCAACCATGAGGAAATTTTATCATGCTTGGAAACAGGAGAGGATTGATGAGAAGAAGGGCAGTTGACTGTAGAAAATCTGCCTCAACAAAGTCTGTCTGACCAATGTAAAGATGGAAATGTGATGATGATGATGGTAATACATGCATGCATACATTATGCATGCATGTGTACTTGTAGACAGGAAAAAAGAAAGAGAGAGGGGTAGTATATTGATCTCTAAAAACATAAAATGTGTTCAAATCATATCAAAGGTTTTGATTTTTTAAATTTTGTTACTATTATGAATTTTATATATATACATATATATATAATGTCTAAATTGCATCACTTTATGTATTTGGTATTATGATCTGTTCTAGATATCAATGAATGTTCTATATCAAATGGTGGATGTCAGCATGTTTGTAAAAACACACCAGGAAGCTACCAATGTCAATGTAGACTTGGCTATAAACTTAACAATGGTAAAAAGTGTATAGGTAAGTTATATATAATCCATCATTTTTACTTACCTTTTGTTTACATTGAATCATCTCATTAATAAAAGTATATGTCTTTTATATGCTGGCCTTGTTTGTCTAAATCTAGAGTTCCTAAAGTGCAACTACATCCTGGACTTAATTAAATTACTAAAATGTTACATAAAAGTGTTATGTATTAACTTACATTTTCAACAATTTCTAACACATTACAAAATGAAATTTATCAATACAGTCGCACACACATTAAATGGCTTCTGTTAAGCTTGATGTTTCATACCGGATTAAGGTGCCCACAAATTATGATTCAACTATCAAATGATATATAGGCTCAATGGCAAGCACTTTCAAACTGCAACAGAATCAATACACATATATCTAATACTTCAACCTGAAAAACCAGGTAAAATTTCATCTAAAGAGCACAATGCATAATGATTTTTCTCACAAGAAACCCTTCAGAAGTATAGTCACTTCTGTTATTTTTCACAGCATCGACACAGGGACACAAGCAATTTTTTATATCTTTCCTATTATTCATAACAAAAATTGGGGTTATATTTTTATAATTATACTAGCAGTATAACCCGGCATTGTTCGGGTTTGACTTATTACGACATCTACGATAAGTCTTGCTAGGTGAAAATCAACTAAAAAAGAAAGCCTTACAACGAAAAAAACCCTTATGATGTAAATATGTTCATAATTCAAAAGACGATGAAATTAATAGGGAAAGTCTGAAGGCTGTTTTGCGTAACATTATTAAGCATACGTAAATTTCATCCGTCTAATTGGCTATACAAATGCTTGTGCAAAACAACTTTTTGCACTGCCTTGATTATACATAGCAGGGTAATCCCTTTTCGCAGGAGCTAGGATGGCAATTTCTGATGAAGCAATTGCTGGGGATCTGTTGCTACACAGTTCTGCCAGAATTCTATCAGATTGGGC
>NC_068986.1:62684222-62697158 GCF_001194135.2 Octopus bimaculoides | reverse complement strand
TAAGAACGCTGGTACAGGTTGAAGGGAAGAAATATAAAAGTTGCTAGAAATAACAGCCAAATCTCCCTTAAATCACACAAAGTAAATGGAATTTTAAAAATCTAATTACTGCACTGGAAAGTTCACATCGAGAAAATTCCATTGATGTAAAAATGTTTACGAAAAAGTGGAAAATGTTGATTTCTATATACTTTTAAAAAGGCTTCACACAGATACACAACTTCAGCATTATATATTAAGGTGGGCAACACACACACACTAAATAAAAAAAAATGACAGGTATTTGTATATATGTGTGTATTAATGTGTATTCTGTGTTTCTCTCTCTATATATATATAGTAGTAAGTAAATGCGTTTTAAGAAAGATATTCCAAAAATTCAGTTTGTAGGGAATAAATGTTTGACTGTCGATCGTATTTGGAAGAGAGTGACAGGTATGTATGTGTTTATTTGTATGTATGTGTGTAATTGTACATATGTATGCATGAGTGTGTATTCAAAAACATCTATATTTACACTTTAAAGTTGGTTTTCACACTCAACCCTGTCCTGCAGAATCAGTGTCGCAACGGGAGATTTGTGCCCATCTCAATGTTCTGAGTTTAAATTGCGCCGAAGTCGACTTTGCCTTTCATCCTTTCGGTGTATAAAAAATAAGTACCAGTTGAACACAGGGGTCAATATAATCGACTATTGTCCACCTGCCCCAATCCACCCTTTGCTGATCAAACTCCTAACCCACAACTAAGTCTTAAGTGTATATATATATGGGCAACACACACACACTAAATAAAAAAATGTTAGTAAGTAAATGTGTTTTAAAAAAGATTGTTAAATTTTCAGATTAACACCGGCATGATTTTCACTACAGTGTTAGGGTTAGGGTTAGGTAGATAATCGTGCGGGTGTTAATCTCAAGATTTACGAAAATATTTTCTAAAAAACTCACAGTTTGTAGGGAATAAATGTTTGTTGATCGTATTTGAGAAAGATGTGTGGCAATTTTTTTTTTTTTTTTTTGTTATCATGGTGAAGGACGGAGTTCGAAATATGAAAATGAATACATTAAAGTGAAAGTACCTGTCATTACAGTCTGGAAATGTGATTGTTTCAGTTTTGATACTGAAAGAGTTTTCTTTTACTGTCAGTGTTTTTCCTTCCTTTCTTTTTGTATTTGTTGTTGGATTGTTGGTAAAGGTTCATAAGAGAAACTAGGAGTCGAAAGGATTTGTAAAGGTAGTAGAAAGAGGAAATTAGATTCTATTAGGGGGGAAAATGTTATTTTGTGTAGTTTAATGGATTTTATTCGTAATTATGTGTTATTTTGAAGGAAAAAATGACGCTGTGACCTAAGTTATGGTATTTAGAATATTAATTCCGACTCTTTCATTCAAGAAATTTGGAATTGTGTAAATGTATGAATTTTCAACATACACACACACAGAAAAATATGCCTTTTATAGATAAGATTTACATTAATTTTTAAGTGGTCATAACCACTAACTAACAATTGTTAAGCATCAACTATCTCAGCCATTCACATTGCTTGGCTATTTTGGGATGTCATTTTTGATGGCTACTCACATCATACTTCATCATTATTATCATCATCTTTTGATATCCATGTTCCATGTTGGCACATGTTGGATGGTTTGTCAAGATTTGATGGGTCTGAGAGCTGCATTATGCTCTGTCTGCTTTGGTATGGTTTCTAACAGCTGGATGTCCTTCCTCATACCAACCACTTTACTGAATATACTGGGTGCTCTCATGAGATCTCTATGCAGCTTGCAAGACTAAGATCTCTTTTGAGTGGGGTTAGTATAGAGTGGGAGGTATTTTTATGCAAGGAGATGAGAAGAAGGGTCCTGATCAAAACAAATTTCTGGCTGTTAAGGAATACATATCAACTGACATTAGAAAGAGGGCAAAAGTAACTGGAATTGAATTGAAAAAGATGATGGTGATAAGGTGTTGGGCTGAATCCTCAAGTATAAGGAAAGTTGAAGTGAGTAGGGACATAACAGGGTGTGTGGAAAGGTAAAGTTTACAAAAATGTATGGGGAGATGGAGAGATGGTTAGAGATGTGTGGGAATGAAGAACAAGTGTTGAATAACAATAAGTATACATTGGAGGGAAGGTAAAGAAGAGGAGGTGACAACTGTAGAAATTGGGTAGGGTTGAAGAGTGGATGTAGTAAATAGTAGATAACAAGTATGAAGTGATTAATGATACATATGAGTTGGGGAAAGTAGATGACTGACAGTACACAAAAGGGTGAAGAACAGCAAAATAGTAATAATGATACAATAGACAGAGGAAGGATAAGAAGATGAGAGAAAAAGAAAGACCAGAGGAGAGTGAGATGATATGTGGTGGGTAAATTGCAAGAGTGTGAGAGGAGAAAGGCAGTAGTGGTGCATAGGGAGAGGGTGGTAGTGGAGAAGTGAAGATAGTATGGGAGATGGAAACCATCATTTCTGGTGGCATAGAAGGATGATCAATGTAAAATGTGGGTGGAAATAGTTCTAGACAGTGAGAAAGATAAGTGTGATCAGGGAAAAGTTGGTGAAGTTTACAGTTCTACTTACATTTAATTACATTAGCAGAATACTGCAATTAAAGAGATAATGGATATTGAGGAAGAAGTGGATGGGAGCCCAGTTGCACATATAAATTCATATTGTACTTCCAGAATCTTAGTCTTACCAAGACATATGGATCTTCTCAAGTACCACATAACACCAGATATCCCAGTTCTTTGTCAACATCTCTACGAGGTGGTCCTGAGTTCAGTCTTCACCACTTTGTCCCATACATTCCAGCAGGTTCTTCTTCTGAAAACTCTATCGACATTAAGTGATCAACATTTTACTATACCTCATCCATAGACATCACATATCCATACCAGTGCAGTCTTTTTTCTTGCATGCTACATCTGATTCCTCTTATGCCCAGTTTTTCTTTCTCTCAACACATTTGTATTTTGTTGTTCATGGACATTTACATTGCACATCCAGCGGAGCATGCTAGTTTTATTTCTTCCTAGTCTTTTCAAAATTTTTTGCATTCAAGGCCCATTTCTCCTTACCATGCTGCATCACAGCTCTAACATAAGCATTGTAGAATCTCCTCTTCACTCTGAGGAAAAGGCCTTTGTAGCCACAGAGATAGAAGCTACCTGAACTTTTTCCAACCTGTTCATATCGTGACTACAGTACTTCCAGAGCAATCAGCTACTTTTACTGAATCATCCTGGCATTTAAGGAAATCCCTTTGTGGAATGTTTATAGTACATACTGCTCCAGTACATGTCAAATATGAAGCTTGTTATTTTGCCTGTGATTCCACTACACCTCATATAATGTCCATAGCATACACAAAGTTCAACATACTTCTTTTCTGCATATCCCTGAAGATAGCAGGATCCTGCCTTCTTTCCTACTCTTTGCTAATTTTACCATGAGGCCTCTCAATTCTAGGTTTAGCTTCCATGTCTGCAATTTCCTAATTCTACTACACTCCAAGAACTAGATCATCAGCCTATAGTTCCCATGTGAGGGTGGGCTGAAAACTACATATGCAGACTATGAAGGAGTGATGCTACAGCTGTGAAATTTATTTTCAGCCCTTCGTATTAATAACTGCATAGTTTCTTTCCAGATAAACTGATATCTGACTGTTCAAAGAAGATTTTAAAAGTAACTAGTGGTGACTCCTCTCGAAAATGGACAAAATTTGGCATTGTGTTGTTATCAAGTACCTGCAGGAAAGTGATTTAGCCCCTAATGATGACATACATACCAATATGGTTGCTACATTAGAGGATGACACTCCAGCTTTATCAACACTGCAAAAGTGGGCAGATGAATTTAGGCAGGAAAGGGAGAGTCTTGAAGATAACCCAAAGTCTGGATGTCCTGCAACTGTTACCGCCAAGGAGAACATGTTCACCACATGCTGATGGATAATAGGTGATTGACTATAAATCAAATAGCCAATGCCATGATAGTTGAGAATATTCTGCATAATGAACTTGACATGGTGAAGGTTTCTGCTCAGTGGGTGCCACGTCTCCTGACATCTGATGAAAAGCACACCAGACTGATCACATTAATGCTGGTTTCCTTGAATATTTCCTAGCTCAGGAGTTAGAGACAAAAAGACCATCCATGCTGTAGAAACACCCCTTCTCACCTGCTCCAAACAAGGCTAAGGTCATTTCATCTGGAGGAAAGGTGGGGGCTAGTTTTGGGGATACAAAAGACATTGTGTTTATTGATTATTTTCAAAAGAGCCACACCATCAATGGAGAGTACTATGCCATCTTACTGAGGTAGTTACAATAGGTTATCAAGAACAAACGCCCAGGAAAACTGACAAAAGGGGTCTTTTTTCATCAGGAAAATGCTCCAGCACACACATCCTTGGTTTCAATGGTTCCTCTGCATGACTGTGGCTTTAAACTGGTTGATCACCCTCCTTATTCTTTTGATTTGACTCCATCTGTCATCTCTTCCACAACATGAAAAAAACCCTTGGCTGGTTACCTGCATCACAGTGATGGTGATGTCATATCTGCTGTTGATGACTTTTTTTACTAACAGGATGAAAGCTTCATTACCAATGAAATGCAAGCACTGCAACACTGGTGGAAAAAGTGCACGGACCGCAATGGGGACCATATCAAAAAATAAACTTCATTTGGTCACGTTCCATGAAAGCAGCTTAGTCAGCCTATGTACTTTTCAGCCAACCCTCATATACAACCAGTCTTAACTCTTCTATGAATGGCTAGTTAGAGAGGACTGAGAACTGAACCTTAGTAGACTTCTACCTCCACACTAAATTCATTACTAAAATCGTTGTCAACTCCCACTTATTGCATCTTTGTACATAGCCTCTGCCATCCTTGCAAGCTATTGGTCTATACATAGTTTTCATATGTACCACCTAATTAATGAATGTGGTACCCTGTCAAATATTTTTGACAAGTCAATAAATACCAGAAATAGCGGTTTACTCTTAGCCAAGTATTTCTGCTGTAGTTGCCTTACCAGTTACAAAACTAAACTGCATCTCATCCAGGTCTTCACTGCCGCAAATGAATTGTGCTATGACCTACTCGATGACCTTCATAACTTGATCTAGTAGTTCAATTCCTCTGTAGTTGCTTCACTCTAAAGCCTTGGTTCCCAAACGTTTGCAGACTCCCATTCCCACCACAAAATTGAAAAGATCAGAGAAGAGTAACAAAGTAAAATGATTTTGTATAAAATAATTTTTCATGAGATAAAAATTTACTGATAAAATAAAAAATTCCAATGAGAGGAGTGAACTTGTTTTGATAATGTGACCCCAGTTTATTGTGAGCCTTTGTTTTGATTGCGAGTAAAGTTGCAAAAGCCATCTCACATTCATACATTGTTGTGAATGGGACAATGAATTTGAGGGCCAATTTGATGACATCTGGATAGGGCTGCATCACTTCAATCCAGAATTCACTGCAACACATGTTACGGAAGGCATTCTTTGCACCTCCATCATACAGCAAGTCATTGAATTGTTTTTGAATGA
This sequence comes from Octopus bimaculoides, assembly GCF_001194135.2. Taxonomy (NCBI): domain Eukaryota; kingdom Metazoa; phylum Mollusca; class Cephalopoda; order Octopoda; family Octopodidae; genus Octopus; species Octopus bimaculoides. The sequence goes on along the minus strand of NC_068986.1, from coordinate 62,691,579 downwards.
TGTAATCTGACAGGAGGTCAACAACAGAGATTGCAAAGGGATTGGTTATGAAATGATGAACTTCTTCAAAGTTTTGTAGGTCGTGGAAGTACCTTTGAATTTCAGTGTGAAGAATTAAGACATGCTGTTTCATTATATCAAGGATGTCAGGCATTAGCTCAAAGGACATCTTCATTAAGGAAAGTATTGAGGTTCAGAAATGATGCAAAATTCTCACATTCCGATTTAGAATGCCATAAATGGAACTTCATTTTAAATGCAGTCATTTTTTCATGACAGTGAACAATGGTAATGTCCTTTCCTTGTAGTGCTAAGTTAACAGGATTAACTGATTCAAAAATGTTGACCAAAATGAAGAGACATATAAGGAACCAAGTATTGGAGAATTATCTGTGCAGTTCTTTTCTAGCACCATGAACAAATTTGTGTATCTTCTTTCATTGAACGATGACTCTTTTCAGTACTCTCCCTTTGGATAACTACCTCACATGCAAGTACAGTAAAAGTATTTCAAAATCGGAGTCCATTGTCCTTGCACAAGTCAGCAAAAGGACGCGAGTTTAGAGAATTGGCTTTGATAAAACTTACCGCTTTGACCACATCAGTCAAAACATTCTTCAAATGGTTAGGCATTGTTTTAACCATCAATGCTTGGTGATGAAGTGTATAATGCATACCAATTGCATTAGGAGACTTCTTTTCACCATTGTCTGAAAGCCAGAGTGGCAACCAAGCATGAGAAATGTTTCAAAAACCAAGATGATGCCAAACACCTTCAACGACTTCATTGCCACCAGAACGCAGAATTTTTACTCTACTGGCATAAATAAACTTGTTTCGTGTTGGCAAGATATGTGCATCTGAATTTAAAGGTTAAAAACCACAAGAACTTTTTTGACAACCTAGTACTTCAAAATTGGTTAATTTTGTTTTATTTCAATATCCTAATTTTAGTCATTCAGTTTGACTTAGGTCAAGTTTCTTACCATTGTAATGCCTTGTAACTACTTTCGAAAATTTAAACTAAAAGTCACTAGGTACTTTATGTAGAATGAACGTCTTAATTCTGACAGTGCTACTAGCTTGTTTTTTTATTGGTTTACTAGGTCCCTACTTATTGATGCTCAATACAAACATAAAAAGTAAAATCAAGAATGAACTTACGATGATAAATATGTCAAAAATATAGGCGTTCGTAAATGTGTGATGGTGAAAACAAATCACAACCTCTTCATAAACTACTTTAACAGACTATGTCATCAATGAGCTGGTGTTACAGCCACTGTAACAGCCCAGAATATACCCCTGTCCAGACTATACTCCATGCTTGCGGACAAATAACACAGATGTACCTCATTTATAAAAGGTGCTTCAGAACATATATAAAATTTGATATCAATCAATGAAGGATTAAAAGTTACATGTAAATTTCGATTTAAACATAGCAGTTTAGAATTATCAAATGCATATATTCAATGTACCAAAATAAACCCAATGTATAGGTAGATTGGAAAATAATTGATGACTCACACATGCTGCACAGCACACTTGTACTGTGAGTCATGGCCTAGACTTGCACAGATGTGGCCATTCATGTTGGATTTATATTGGTACACTTTAAAGTATTTTGCAGATTTGATAATTCTAAATTGCTATGTTTAAATCGAAATTTACATGTAACTTTTAATTCTTCATTGAGTGATATCAAATCTTACATATGTTATGAGGCAACTTTTATAAGCGAGGTACATCTGTGTCATTTGTCCACAAGCATGGGGTATAGTCTGGGCAGGGGTATATTCTGGCCTAGTTGTCTGGAGTGGGTATAGTCTGGGCTAGCCCAGACTAGCCCCAGTTATAGTCTGGGCAGGGGTATATTCTGGGCTGTTACACTGCCAATTTTCAATCCTGTTTAGACTTGTTGTACCCATATCCCCGCACCAATCAATAAAGCTGCAGAGAGACACTTGCATTCAAGTACATGTGTGTACGCCCTGTGTGCGGCACCTCAAATGCATTCTATCTGTAAGGTTGTTTTTTTTAACACGTAAATTAGGGCTTCTGTGTAGTGCATGCATGTTCAATGGTTTCAGTTTTGGTTAAAACTGGAAAACCTAGGGTTTTGAACATTATAAATCTGAAAATTGACAACTCCTTCATGGACCCCTTAAAATCGCTTCATGGACCCCTCGTGGTCTGTGAACCCCAGTTTGGGAACTAAGGCTCTAAGGCATTTCTTTGATTTTGAAGCAGTTCACGATAATAATGTAATGCCATTCATTGGGTATAAACCCTTATTTAACATGTAGAACATGTCACCAGTTATCTTTAGCATCTCTGTGAGTACCCCTGATAGCTCCACTGTTCTCTCATGTCCTTACTCACTTTATCTACCACACTGCTGTCAACTTGAATTGCTGGTTGCTCTGTAGAGGGACAGCACTTCTCATTCATTAGCCTCTCATAATAGCACTTGTACTTTCATCATCTTGAATACAGTTCTCACCTATGACATCTCAGTTCTCTCCAACATACTGTCTTACAATCCTGACCACTTTATGCTTTCCACCCATATGTATATAAATACACACACACACATGCAAAACATACATGTTTGAGTATGTACAAGAGGCGGTGAATAAACTGTCGTCTAAATTACAAAAAACGAAAATAACACGAACATTTCATTCCAACAGATATATTTACCAAAATTACATAAAATTATTTTCAAATTCTAAAGAGTAAATTTATTCAATAAAATCATCATTGGCTTTAACCATGGCCTCCAAATGACTTCGGAATCTCCTGCAGCTCTTCTGGATGGTCTCTTTGTTTAAGTTGCTGAATGCTGCCATAATCCTTGCCTTCAGTTCATCTTTGGTGTTACAAGGAGTTTTGTTGGTCTCTCGCTCAACTGTGCCCCACACATAATAATCAAGGGGGTTGCAGTCTGGGAAGTTAGATGACCAAATATTAGAGGTGATGTAGTCTCAGAAATTTTCTGACAGCTATGACTGGGTTTTCCTGCATGTGTGGCATGGTGCAGAGTCCTGTTGCTAGACATAAGGTCTTCCAGCAGCCACCCTCTTGACACATGGCAGCACTACCTTCTCGCGGCATTTGATGTAGGCCTCCATGTCATGTCTGAAGCCGTGTTGGAAGATGAATTGAGGCATAATGTCATCATCACTAGTGATTACTCCAAACACCACGATGTTGACTGGATGTTTCATTTTTATCACTCTCGGTACATGTCCTCAGATTGCACTATCTTCATATTGACACCCAAACACACTGAAATGTTCGTATTGGAGCATGTACAGCATGTCGTTTCCAAATTTCTAGCAGAGTGAGTTGTGTTATGGTGCAGTTTTTCTCACAGATGGTGCCCAACTGACACTACTATACTGTGTAGTCAGCAAAATCAAAAACAAACAATGCGCATGTGCGAAATCTTAAGATATAAAGCTAAAGATGTGTGTCTGTGTGAAGCATTTTTAAAAGTTTATAGATATCCACATTTTCCACTTTTTCGTAAAATTTTTTACATCAATGCAATTTTCCCGATGTGAACTTTCCAGTGCAGTAATTAGATTTTTTAAATTCCGTTTACTTTGTGTGATTTAAGGGAGATTTGGCTGTTGTTTCAAGCAACTTTAATATTTCTTCCCTTCTACCTGTACCGACGTTCTTACACATCGACCACGCGCTCAATATAGAGAGTAAGAGTAAAAGAGGGAGAGAGAGAGAGAGAGAGAGAGAGAGAGAGAGAAAGTGATACATACAAAGTCATAGATTAACTTGCTTTAAGATTATTCTTTCCTTCTATCTACCTTTTCACTCTTACTTCGTTCTTCTTCCTCTCTCCCATTTAAATAGCTTTCTTCTATCCCTCTGCCTCTAACTATCCACGTGACCTGGTCATCTGGGGCTTATCGCCATTTCTCTGCTTCGACCATTCTGTCTGCATGTTCAGCGTCCTTGTCTCCTCTTAGTATTCTTTACCTATTTTTCATAACATAGAAATGTAAAAACACACACAACCACATATACGTGATCTGTGACAACAACATACACATAAACGCATACACACATCAACATTATAGATATAAGATTTAGCTTCTGTGTGTTTCTTATATAAACATGCGCACGCATTGCTATTTTATAACTGTCTTCCGTTCACCCTTCCTCTCTTTCTCTCTCTTCATTGCTCCCGTTCTCTATTCCTTTCTCCCCCTCTCTCTCTCTCTTCCTATCTCCCTCTTCTCTCTCGCTCTCTCAAATGCATACGCATACACGCGCACGTACACACAAGCATTCACTACAAGATAACTCATGTTCGTCAATGTTTTGTAAATATACAAACCACAGAGCTTATGTAGACAGGACAACACATTGCAAATCAGTGAACTTCATTAGAAATGTGGGTAATTTTTCAGATTAACACCCGCACAATTTGCACTAAGGTGTTAGGGTTAGGGTTTTAGGGTCAGGGTTAGGGTTTTAGGGTTATGGTTACGGTTTAGGGTTAGGGTTAGGGCTTAAAGTTAGGGTTAGTGTTAGGGTTAGGATTAGAGTTAGTGTTACGGTTTTAGGGTCAGGGTTAGGGTTTTAGGGTTAGGATTAGGTAATTGTGCGGGTGTTAATCTGAAAAATTACAGAAATGTGAAAACTACCGACCCTGCCATCTGTTATAACTTTTGTTGTTCTGTTTAGTATATACATAGATTATGCCTCCAAAGAAGAAAGTTTGCAGGGGAAAGAAAGCAACCAGTTTAAAAAGACAGCAACTTCCAGAAGCTACTTTGAACGTAATGCAAAATGATGCATCGACATCTACTGCCCAATCTGATAGAATTCTGGCAGAACTGTGTAGCAACAGATCACCAGCAATTGCTTCATCAGAAATTGCCGTCCTACCTCCTGCGAAAAGGAATTACCCTGCTATGTATAATCAGGGCAGCGCAGAAAGTTGTTTTGCACAAGCATTTGTATAGCCAGTTAGACGGATGAAATTTACGTATGCTTGATAATATTACGCCTTCAGACTTTCCCTATTAATTTCATTGTCTTTTGAATTATGAACATATTTACATCATAAGGGCTTTTTTCGTTTGGTTTTATTGTTGCTGTTGTAGTTACTGCTGCTGTAGTTGCTGTTTCTGTAGTTGCTGTTGTTGCTGCAGCTGGTTCTGTTACAACTGCACCCCTGAGGCCAATAAATCTTCCATATTAAATGATTTTTTTCTTTTGGTTTCATACCAAAAATAAATAAAAAATTTAAGCGTCCAACACAAGCTTTGAACAACTTATTGCCACTTTTATATCCTTGTATGTTGCATATATAATATAACAAAGCAGGGGGAAAGAAAGTATTTACACGACGCACTACTATTAATGTTACATGAAACTCAATGCTCTATATCAACAGCTCACAGTGAACTGCTTACCAACCCGAACTGTCAATTGCTCACAGTTCTTTACTTTATAACAATGAGTCAGTACCCCTTAAGTAACTTAGCAGGTGGTCAGAATCCTTCCACAACAATATATATATATATATGTATAAATTTTAACTGTCTTGAAGAATTTTTAGTCAAATGAATCAATCCTGACACTTTTCCTTTGTTAAGCTTGGTACTTATTCTACCAGTCTCTATCGAGACATTAACACACCAACAGCAGTTGTCTAGCAAAAGTGGTGAGACAGACGAAGACAGAAAAACACACAGACTTCTTTCCACTTCCATCTACCATATCCACTCACGAGACTTTGGTTGGCCTGAGGCTATAGTGGAAGATACTTGCTCAAGGTGCTATGCAGTGGAACTGAACCTGGTACCAAGTGATTGGGAAGTAAGTTTCTTACCACACAGCCATGCCTATGCCTTATATATATAATTATAGATATATATATGCGCACACACATACAGGGTGCAATGGGTAAATTGTCGCCATTTTATATTTTTACAAGCAGTATAACCCGACGTTGTCCGGGTGTGATTTATTACGACATCTACGATAAGTCTTGCTAGGTGAAAATAAAGTATCTGAATAATTTTTGGAGAAGAAGCTATAAAGAATATTTTATACTAAGTTTTTAGATTTAGTTGATTTTCTTTAATTTTATATTATGTGCTATTTTTCGATAATCCTCTTTCATTTGACCAAGATATTTTAAATTTTGCTGGATTTCTGATGTCTAAGGATGGATGATTATGTGTATGTGTATGACTATTTTTTCAAATCTAATTATGGAAAACTGGAAGGGCATATTTACTTTGTCTTACTCATTTTGCCCCGCCTAAATTTGCATTTTATATGCTCAAAGAAAACTGATAATGTTCTGAAATAGTGTTCTTATGTTACAGGTTTTACTGCATTTAGAGAAGGTCTTTACTTAGCTGGTATAGTTTTGGCAAGATAGTGAACATTTGTAAAAAAATATATTTTCCTCAAAGTCAAAAATGCAGTAAATATTACTCATTGTGCCCCACCTACCCCTACTGGAAACCTGAAATACAGACTTTCAGAAATAGTGGTTTGAATTGCCCCGATTTTGTCAGGATTTCCACCCACATTGCTAAATAATGAAGGGAAGCTCTTTTAAAAGAAGAATTTTTAAAATGCATGTCTTTTAAATGTTGATATCTCCACCTCCCTCCTAACACACACACACACACACACACACACACACACACACACACACACACACACACACACACATACCTTTGGAACAGCAACAACCACTAAAATTATTTTTCTTTATCATAATTTTCTATCATTTTATCTTATTCTGCATTCTGAAATATTTGTAACATGCATTAAAAGCAAAAAAAATCTTATCCCCTTTCCCCTCCTTCCTTGTACTTTTCACAATGAAGGTAAAGACAAACACTGCAAGTGAATGTGTGAAAAATGAAATTTGAATTTTGAAAAAGTGTATCTATAAAGTGATATTTTCAGTCATTTATTTAAACTTTCCCTGCTAATGTATCAAATTCATGAAATGGATGTGTTTTGAGATTTAAATTTGGTAATTTTCTAAGATTTTAATTCTTGAGTATAAGAGGCCTACCGAATTTGAAGTGCCCCGGGCCACCCATGATTTAAATCTGGTGACTGAAAGTAGACTGACTCATTGATATAAAGTAAAGAACTGTGAGCGATTGGCAGTTCAGACTGATAAGCAATTCACTGTGAGCTGTTGATATAGAGCATTGAATCTAGTGTAATATTAATAGTAGTGCATCAAGTAAATACTTTCCCCCTGCTTCGTTATATTATATATCCAACATACAAGGATATAGAATATATGTATATATATATATATATATATATATATATATATATATAT
>NC_068986.1:62681583-62683276 GCF_001194135.2 Octopus bimaculoides | reverse complement strand
AAGCAGGAAGTGTGGTGTCAAAAACAGGAAGTGTAGTGTCAAAACAGGAAGTGTGTGTAAGGGGAGACAAATCTCTTTAGTTGGAGTTATGAACTCTTTGTCAACAGGAAGTTTATGTCTGTTCCTAGAGAAATAAGGTCACTGAGGGGTTTGTGTGTTAAGAAATGGTTAGAATTTCTCTATGAAAAGATTCTCCTTGTTGATTCTTTCTTGTGTGGAGATTCTGTCTTTACATTGATAGAAAGGGAATATAAGGAATTTAGGGTTTTTGTTTCTGGCGCAAGAGTCTATGTGGCCACTGAGTGGAATTTGGCGGTATTGAGGGAGATTTATTTGTTCTTTATGGACTGCTACTCTTCTACGCAACGGGAGGCTCGTATGTCCGATATAGAAGTGTTGGCAACCTACACATGTAAGGACATAAATGAGGTTCCCAGAGGAACAAGAGAAATTGGTTTTGATTTTAAACTTTGTTCCTCGTTTGAAGGTAAATTCAGAGCCTTCAAGTAGGAAGGGGCAGGTACCACAATTTGGGCGTGCACATTTTTTAACTGATGAGGGTGGAAGTGGTGTATGTAGTTTGGCATCGGTTAAGAGTTTTTTCAAAGATTTGTGTTGCCTTTTGCATTTAAGGACTTTGTGTGTATTTATGATATTGTTCATTTTCGGGTCTTTGGTGAGTAAGGGGAGGTTTTGTTGGATTGTGGTGTATGCTTCGATTATTTTGGGGTTGTGGGTGGAGATGTATGGAAGTATTTTGGGGTTGGGTGTGTTATTGTGTTGGTAGGTTTTTAGTGTGTTCTTGTCAAGTTCCTTGGCACGTTTTATGCCAAAATCTATGATTGTGGAGGGATATTGGCGTTATGATAGTGTTTTTTTGAGGTCTTGTAAGCGTATTTCTCGAGTGGTTGGGTCAGAGACAATGGTACAAATTCTTTTAGCTAAATTGAAGGGGATATTTATTTTGGTGTGTTTTGGGTGGCATGAGCTGAAAAGGAGGTATTGTTGTGAGTCTGTAGGTTTGTGGTAGATGTCGGTTGTGAAACTTATATTCATCATTCCCCAAATATTGTACAAACCATAACATGTACAATGTGTTGTTGTTAATGATTCACTCATTATTGTACATTATGTTGTTTTCTACAATAAATGCTCTACCTATTTTCACAAATGTTGTACATGTATATATATTCAAAATTACCAAAGTATATTCATATTTTCACATGGTCTTACAAACAGGTTACAAATATTTTCTAAAGGTTTTCAAAGGACAGCAAGTTTAATTTATGTAAAAGCTGTACATTCACAACATATAAGATTATATACTTTGCAAAAGCTGAAAATGCATGCAATTTTCATTATTATTCACACTCACTGTAAAATTTCCTGCAGAACAATATTAAACATGAGGAGGCACCAACAAACCTTAGCCTTCTGAATTTTTAGCTATTTCAAATTGTCTCTGATTTTTGTAAGAAATACATGTCTGCAGAGTAATAAGTAAATGGGCTAAAGCTGAAAACATGATACCACTCAGTAAGTTTGAACGTAAAAGGTAATAGAAGAATATAGTGGAACAAATGAAGTAGAATGATTAAAACTGGAATAAGGGTATATATAAATGCAAATAGCATATTAAATATATATTAATGACATATAGGGTATCATACATATATATATATATATATATATA
>NC_068986.1:62676565-62681483 GCF_001194135.2 Octopus bimaculoides | reverse complement strand
TATGTATATAAAGTAGATACATGTAATTCAAAAACACATTTTGTGTAGCCTATTTCGTAACCAAAAACAGGTCCAGATTATAAACAATGAAAGGTTGATTTTGGTGATTCATTTGACAGAGGTAGTAGAGAGTCAATCCCATGATAAATCTGACCTTGGATCTTGAAATTTTGCATGAATCCTGGCTCAGTTAAATCTTTTGTGGCTCCAAATGATGTGATCTATAGTGCAGCGTTGTATTGTCTAATTTTGTTTTGGGTGTGCTTGGAATCTTGGTCATTTGATGATGACAGTTTCTTCAATGGCTCTGGAGGTTGGGGGATTGCAAGAAGTTTAATCTTTCCACTATTGCAGCACAGTGCAGGTGTCTCTCCAGGTCACTTCCTTGATTTACAATGTATGCACTAGTTGTCATTTCACCAATGGAAACTCTAGTGTCATCTGCATAATGAACTGCTGGATCATAATTGAAAGCTGCTTCATAGAAGTTGCTTCTCTGAGCTGTTGTGACTGCTTTTCATTCTTCAGTGGAGATCCTATTCCTTATCAGCCGTGCATACTTCTGTTCATCACTTTGAGGCACTCTGGCTTTTGTAGTGCACAGTCAGTTCATTTCTTGGTATGCTTCCCTTTCTGCAACTGTCTCTCTTTCCCTGGACAGAGACATTCTTTTGGCTGACCTTGACATTGTAGACAAATTTGACACTTTCCTTCTAGGTATGGTTATATACTTATACAGAAATATACAGGTGCAGAAGATAGTAAACAATGAAAATAACTAGGCAATGGAAATTATATTCTTTAATACGATGGGCAGAAAGTAAATAAGAAATTTTTAAGAAAAATAAAGAATTCTACAGGTTGAAGTGAAATGTGTCAGTGAACCAAAGAGCCAGTATCGAAGGAACCAGAAAAAAGCTGTTAACAACAGAAAACTCAAAAACCTTGCAAAAGTAAATAACAAATTTTTAGGGAAATTAACTAAGTGTATGGATTTAAGTGAAATTTTTGAAATTACTTCTATCAGTAAATTATGAGCTTACTTTTATCAGTAATTCCATCAACAACAAAACACAAAACGTTGCAAAAGTAAATAAGAAATTTGTAAGCAAATTTAACGAAGTGTACGGATTGAAGTGAAATTTATGAAGTTACTTTTGTCAGTAAATTACGTATGAAATTACTTTCATCCGTAATTGTGAACTTATTTCGGTCAGTAATTTGTCATTGTTGTTTGTAAATAGTGATTGAAATCATACAGTGAAAACAATAGCGATTAGCGTCCAAAAAATGAAAATGAAAACAATAGGGAGTGAGATATAGAGAGAGGAGGAGAGCGAGAAAGAGAGAGAGCTAGCTAGTTCGGCAAATAAGATAGATATAGATAGATAGATATAAGCAGATAGATAGATATAGATAGAGAGATATGGATAGAGGGATATAGGTAGAGGGATATAGACGTCACTGATGCTAGAAAACCAGAAGTAAATATTTTAAAACTTTCAAAAACGTGAATCTAATATAGAAAGCAATACTTATTATTTTTTTTATGACTAATGGATGTAAGGGAGACAATCAATTTCTGAAAGTTACTTCGCAAAGAGTTACCTCCCTTCTCCGTGTAACCCAGAAACGGGTGTTTTCTGCCACTAGGGGGCCCATTACTCATTCTGTGAAAAATTTTAAGAGTCTAAAACCACCCCTGGAACATAAGTAATGTATATTCCGAGTTTGGAGTAAAATCAGTTGAAAAATACAGGTATTATAATCTTTTACACACACACACAGAATGGGATTTATATCATATATATATGCAATGAACCGGTGTGTGTGTATATCAGAGTTACCAAATGTAGTGGTAAGATGTGAAAGGTCACCATATGTAATGTACGAATGTAAGGTTCTTGCATTGGAGGTACCAATCATACTGTACAGATTGAAAAGTTACTTGATGAAGAAATAGTGCTTCTTGTTCCACATCAGGTTGCTATATGTAGATAGTCAATTATAGGATGAAAAAGGGTAATAACAACATTGAAGAGAAAAGAATAATATTCACAGATTTATTCACCAGCAGTGGTTAGTAAGACAGATATAGTTGTAATTGACAATGGTATAATGTGCTGGTTGCTCGATGGCAGTGTGCATGAAATCCAAGTATATTCTGATGACAGAGAGGAAGAAGGGGTATGGATTATGTGGTCCTTTTCCATTCAGCCTATGCTATGCTCCTGATTAATGGCTGAAATGAAGAGAGATATGTGCTCTCTATTAGCCAGTAGAACAGAAAAGATCAAGAGAAAGATGCTCTCAGTTATATACGGTATGGCCAGGAAGTAGGTCAAGCATAAAACAATGGACTGACCCTTTCATGACCAGTAAAGATCCCCAGAGGTCAGGTGTTTCTCATTAATCTTCCAGCATAGAGATAAAGCACAAATGGTCAGACATTTGTCTGACAAGCAACAAGTGTGTGGATTCAGTTTCAAATCTCAGGTAGGGCTAAGCAATCTCTCTCTCTCTCACACACACACACACATATATATATGTGTGTGTGTGTGAATATGTACATGTATGTATATATATATATATATATATATATATATATATATATATAACAAGCAAAGTAGCTAGATAGAAAATCTCAATAAGAAATGAAAGTAGTAACTATTCTGAGAGGTAATGTTTATCACCACATCAATATGACTGTTCTGTAGGGAATCGAGGTTACTACTGTTTTTAACCCCAGGAGAAGCCTCCTCCAGCTGGTTATTGATGCAATCTGCTCCTAATATATATTGCAAGCTGGGGAGCAAACCTCTACCATCTTCTAGCAGACGACAGGATCACCAGCCCGTACAGTTTCAGGCTATTTGTGCCCATCCACCTATTGTGTGTGTGTGTGTGTGTGTGTGTGTGTGTGTGTGTGCGTGTGTGTGTGTGTGTGTGTGTGTGTGCGCGCACATGCACATACACTTACACACACACACACACATATATATAATGCATATTGTTATCATGGAAAATACAATATATTTTCATACTACTTTCTTGCAATATAAAATCAGTTGAAATAATGTAATTACTTATATTAGATAAGAGTAATATAATATAAAGAATAATACTGAAGAGCTTTATGATGAGTCTTACTCTTGGTTTTCCATTTTACAATGATATATAATGGTTTTCTATTCTTCCAACTGTTAAACATGGATTCTAAAATTACATGAATTGCTGATAAAGGTCAGCATTTTTAGCTCCAACATTGGGCTTTATCAATTGACATTGTAAAGCATATTCAAACAGAAATCCTAAATTCTTTAAAGTTCAACTCCATAATCAGTTGGCACTATTGGAGTTCTTAGAATGGAAACATTTTTGCTTTGTAACTTGCCTGATTTTTTTTTTTTTTTTTTGTATTCTTTAACATTACGGGAGCATTAATCTTCAGATTTAGTATTTCTCAAGAAGTTTTAAAATTCAGTAAGATAATCAATTCCTATTTACTGTGACTACCACTCTCTATGTCAATGAAATCATATTCATATTTTTGCCAAAAGATTTCATTCATAATTTCAGAATCAATGTTCTGGACTGTCCTATCTATTAGCTGAAATTTATCTTTCCCAAAACCAGCTAGAATATTTACCAAATTCAGTTTCTGTTGTTATCCAGCATACCACATATTTCTTTAAAATCTATCATTCCATTTGCAACAACTGGGACTATTTCTCTCTTGCCAGCTGTTATAAGTAACTTTGAAAAATTCCCAGCATTTACATCATTACTTTACTAGGCCTTTATTCTGTCATTAACTTTATCTTCTTTTGTTCCTTTTGTCATAAAAGAAATCAGATACAAATATGATTTCCTAAGACTTTCCATCAACAGTCACAAATTCAAATATGATATAATGCTTTCATCTCAAACAATTGCTTAATGTTCTTGTAAATAACATTGCAGTAACAATATCATTCTTAATACATTCACACATTAGCATGAAATGCAATGTCCCAAAGTTGAAGCATACCTGATGAAGCTATTGCAAGGGATATTGGCTTCAGGTTACAGTATGCTATTAACTTTATTTACTATCCTTTTTTTAGTATCACATTCACTGTAAATTTCCTTTTTATACAAAAATATTCTATGGTCTAAAAATCATTTGTGTCAACCATCATGTGGACTCCATAAAATCTTAGCATTTTAGCATTTCTGTGATAAAAAACAAAAATCCCTTGCATAACTTGTCTTCATCTTTTACAAGACTTACTCCTCTCAAAGTTTTCCCCATTTTTACTTTGTGCATCCATTGTAAAGTGGGTTTTCTCCCACTGGTGTGATGTGTGACTGAAATTGTACTGTAGATGCTGTTTTATGCTAGTAGCCACAATAGTTACTAGTCATCAGATACTGTTGTATCTCTTCATACTGGAATAGTAATACACTAACTTCTTCTGTCTTACTATCACTGATAGCTCCACAAGTCAATAACTACAACTGTCGACTCTCGACCCTCCCTTAACTACTGGCTACTGGTCTATTTATAATGGCCAAGTCCTACCACTTTTTACCAGGAGGGGTATAGTTTCACTATACAAAATCTTCATTTTTAATTATTATATTTAACAATCAATTTCTTTTATTCACCTCCACCTTCTCCTTTATATCATCATCATCATCATCATCGTTTAACGTCCGCTTTCCATGCTAGCATGGGTTGGACGATTTGACTGAGGACTGGTGAAACCGGATGGCAACACCAGGCTCCAGTCTGATTTGGCAGAGTTTCTACAGCTGGATGCCCTTCCTAACGCCAACCACTCAGAGAGTGTAGTGGGTGCTTTTACGTGTCACCCGCACGAAAACGGCCACGCTCGAAATGGTGTCTTTTATGTGCCACCCGCACAAGCCAGTC
>NC_068986.1:62671062-62674960 GCF_001194135.2 Octopus bimaculoides | reverse complement strand
TATATATATATATATATATATATATTCAATATCTTTTTTTCTTAGGATCTACTTTTAGGAATTCAGTGTTCTTCCTTTTCCTTGTACATGTGGTTTCAACTTCTTGTAATGGTGTTAGAACCTGAAAAGTGTCATATAGCCAATCCATTGGTATTTCTACTCTTATTGGTTCCTTTTCTATGATTTGTTCCTTAAGCTGACCTCTAATAATGATATACAGATCCTCAGCAGCCTTTTACTAGTTTTTCAACTTCCTTGTCTATGCTTGGCCAATATACAAAACTTTGCATCAGTGTTTTCATTCTAAAGATACCTGGATGCCCCACATGGAACTCTTTTAGCATTTTCTTCTGTAATGTCTGTGGTATGACCACCTTTTGAGTGTACATTAGTACACCATCACATAGAGTACATGCTCACATCTTGGCAGTTCTTTGCATCAGACCTTTCTTTATTTCCTTTTGTCGACAACAGTTTTCTTTTTGTCTCATTAATACATTTGTCATTTCTCGCATTTCTTTTTATTTCTTCCAAAGTTACTGGTAGTTCACATGCAATGTTCCACATCATTTTTTGTTTGTTTCCGCCTCCAATCTTAGTGCTGCTATTATGGTGTCCTCCAACAGTTTGTTATTTCTCAAAATTAATCTAGACAGACCATCAGCATGCTCCAACTTTTTTGAAGGCAGACATTCCATTCTATAATCGTATTTTAATAGAACAGTACCCCACTACCGTAGATTGTTTGCTGTATGTGTCGGGATTCTTTTCTTGGCTCTGTATATCCTTATTAGAGGTCTATGGTCCATTTGAAACCAAAAATGTCTGCTGTGAATGAACCTGTGGAACTTTTCCATGCCAAATGTAATAGTTAATGCCTCTTTTTCAATTTGGCTGTAACTCTTTTATGCCAGCAATAATGTAATTGACATGTGAGCTATGGCCCTTCTCCTGCCATTGTTATCCTTGTGTAGGAGCACAGCTCCTATCCCATACTCACTGTAGCATCTGTAGCTAGTTTTATCTCTAACTTTGGGTTAAAATGCACAAGACATAAGTCTAAAGTTAACACATCTTTTAACTCATTAAATGCTTTCTGGCATTTCTCTGTCCAAATCCATTTGGCATTTTTATTTTAGTAATTCATTATGTATACCTTATGTATATTTGGGATATACACTTGGTAATAATTTACCAAACCTAGGAATGCTTGTAGCATAGTCATATTTGTTGGGGGTGGCATATTTCATATTGCCATCAACCTTGATGGGTCTGGTCTGCATCCACTTTTGTTGATTACTTGTCCTATTTTTTCCATCAAAAATTTACATTTTTCTTCTGTCAGTTTTAGCCCATATTCACTTATTCTCTCAAATACTTTCTTTATGTGTTTGACGTGTTGCACCTGAGACTCGCTCTTTATCAAAATGTCATTGAGGTATGCGATGGCGAAGTCGCAATCACTTAACATTGCATTCATTATTTGTTGGAATATGGCAGGTACCACTTTTACTCCAAATGGTAGTTGTTTGAAATTGTACAATCCACGGCACATGTTGATTGTTAGTAGATGTGTGCAATCTTCCTCCAACTGAATTTGAAGGTATACTTCTGAGAGGCCTAACTTTGAGAAAATTTTCCCTCTGTTTAGTTTTGCAAATACTTCTTCTGGGCTTGGCAGTGGGTAATTGTGTGCAACACTTTATTTATCTTCTGACTTTTTTGCACTCGTCTTATGTGAAAACACTCTTTCCATTGCCTTTCTTCTGTGTCATGCCTTCATCTTAATATCATGTCACATTCTTCCAACAGTTTCTGCAATGTCAAATCCTGGCCCATTTCCAGTTTTGTTCAGATTTCTGCATCTCTTTTATCTGTCAATCCTTGTGCAAAAATCAAACACTTGAAAGAATCTGGAGCAAGCATATTCGGCTAAATCTCTCACATTCTTTGTTGACTCTGCCTATATAAGTAGTGAACTCTTCATCTTCGCTCTTTTCTATGTTTAAATATTTCCATCTAGTATTAAACAGTGAGCTCTTTTCACTAAACATTTCGCACAAAATGTCAACTGTGTCGGTGAAATTTATGTTGGACGCTTTTTTTGGCAATATGAAGTTACTATACTTCTCATGTTCTGCTGTCACTAGCTTTCTTAAAATTAGACGCGTTTTTCTTTTGTCTGTCCAATCCTGACATTCTTTTCCAAAAATTTGTTCAAATTTTTGAAAGTAAACCTTGAAAGTTACTCCTTCTTCATGGTCATATTTGAATTCATTTATGGAATTTGCAACATGGTCAGGTGAAAATTTATTCTCCAGTTTGGTTACCAACTTCATCAATTGTAACATTTGCTGCTGCAATCCTTGTTGTTGTCCTTGTTGTTCCTTGAGTTGTTGTTGTTGCTGTTTTTGCAACTCAACTACCCTAGCTAACAAGTCTTCCATATTTTATGATTTTTGTAAGTTTGCCCAACGAGATTTTTGTTTCTTTTTTGTCAAGTTATTTAATTTTCCATACAAATTAGTTTAAACTCTCTGTGTGAATGTCTTTTTTTCACTTCACATAAATTTGTTTTTCCTCATTGCCACTGTTGTAAAGTGGGTTTCTCCCACTGGTGTGATGTGTGACTGCTGTTGTACTGTAGTTGCTGTTTACACTAGTAGCCACAATAGTTACTAGTCATCAGATACCGTTATAACTTTTTGTACCAGAATAGTTATACACCAACTACCTCTGTCTTACTATTGCTGATAGCTCCACAAGACACCAACTAGAACTGTTGAGTCTCAACTCTCTGACTCTCAACCATCCCTCGACGACCAGCTACTGATCTATTTATAATGGCTAATCCTACCACTTTTTACTGGATGGGGAGTACAGTTTCATTATACAACAGCACCATTGGTGGCATATTTAGTCCTCCCTCTGATGTTGCTATCTGAGCTTCAGTTTCTTGCAACCTTTTAAAAGCTCTCTATGTCTTTTCACTGATCCTTCAACTTAATTTACCTTTCAAGGTTAGTTTTCTTATGTTGACTTTAGCAATTTCATTCAATCACATTGACAAATTGACAAAATGTGTCACTAATTACAAAGGACAGCTCGTAGATTTATTTCAATACTTTCTGTACAATCTTCATGCTTTAAAGAGTTTAGTTGGGAAACAAGGGAAGAGTTTACAGGCAAGCAGTCATATATAAAATTTTTTACTAATATCTATAAAAAGATATATATATATATATATAACGTTGACCACTAGCTTCCTGGTAATTAATCGATATTAATTAATATATGATTTTTTACCTTATTTTTTAATATATTAACCATTAAAGTGTTCTCATACTGGATATATGTGACGCAGTAAATATTTTCTGCAGACATATTCCTGGAATTAGCGCGCCAAAATTAAGACTTTTGAATTTTACCATTAAGCTGTAATTAGCAGAACCATATATACGCACACCTATGGCGGTGGGCAACTTTGTATAGGGTTCTGAGGATTATGGTTACATTACAAATCAGGCTGAAGAGAAATAGACAGTCGGTAAGATTGTTAAATTTTGAAACCATCCCTGTTTAATAATGATTTTTTCCGGTGATTTTAAATGTCTTGCCCGCTTACGTTTTGGTATTCCGCTATATTTCATGTTGAGAACAATTTAGGTCTTAATAGACACAAGATGTGATCTATTTCTAGCACATTGAATATCCATGTTAGTGGTCAACGTTATATATAAAAATGTACTTTAATCCCCTGAGATTGCAGATACTGTTTCTGAATCTCTTTGATTCTTTAAATGTGCTAGCTTCCTAGTAATTAATCGATATTAATTAATATATGATTTTTTACCCTATTTTTTATATATACATATATATATATATATATATATATATA
>NC_068986.1:62667240-62671028 GCF_001194135.2 Octopus bimaculoides | reverse complement strand
AGAGAGAGAGAGAGAGAGAGAGAGAGAGAGAGACAGACAGACAGGCAGACAGACAGACAGATAGATATAGAGAGAGAGAGAGACAGACAGGCAGAGACAAACAGACAAGCAGACAGACAGACATACATACAGACAGACAGACAATGGCAGAGATAAATGTATGTATACAAGCCTGCATTTGTGTATGTGTGTAAATTAAAACACATTTGTTCACTATTGTTACTCTGAGTCTCATTTCAGAGTAAAAATGGAGAAAAATCTAAGTTTTATTTATTCATTTATAGAGGATATGATATTCTGAGATATTCTACAGGTCTTTATAGATAGGGCGTTATCTTCCTTGCCAGACAGACATTGTCAACAGCACATTACAACAACTGGGTGGATATAAATGATGGTCTCCTGGAATGCTTGGGAGAGAAGTCTCTGCTGTAAGGTTAACTGTGATACAGCAGACCTCAGACATTGATGTGCAATGTTCATTATGGCATCCCTTCATCTACAGATGGTATCACCAAGGTGGCAGTCTAGAAGGTCATTATTTTTTTAGGTGAATCTGCTCCTACCAGCTAAGAAGGCATTTCAGAAGGAAGAGTGGTTCCTCTAAAATGCATTAAAATTCATTAAGAAACTCATCATCATTAAAGACATCAACTCCAGTGTAATAATGTAAGCTTAAAAGTCTGCTCAGTTTGTTGATTACTCCTTCTTGGTAAAGAAGGCAGGTAATACCAGCATGGATGGCTATAATGGAGCTGAGATATGTGAGCTTGGGGGCTTGTAAATACTATTATTTTATTGTCAGTTTCAACCAGATGTGGCCTTGCTGGGGCACTGCCCAGAAATAGATTTAACTCCCAAGACATAGTGTTTTACATTAGTGTATAGATAGCAATCTTGTACCATATGAGCAGACTTGGTTAAGTTTAGAGATGATAGAAATAGTTACTGGTTGTGGACAATATATCCATGTAGAATTAATTTAAGTAACACCAACATTTTAGAAATCACATTACTGATTTGTACTATTTTTGTAGAAAGCTCCCAAAAAACCTATTCTATATTAAAAGATGTTCTAACCATTCATCTACTAAATCTTAAAAAGCATATTCATCAATATTTGCAGGAGAATATCCACTATATCATTCAACAAAGTATTTTATTGTCTTGTGAGAAAAAAAATTGAAAGAGAAACTGAAATATCATCAACAAAATCAATAAAAAATATTTAACAGAAAAATTTTTAAATGAACATAGTTAACTACCAACATAACTAGAAGTTCCGTAATGTCAATTAAATAACATTTTCCTATCAACTAGTTGATCAAGAAAATTAGGACAAAGTTAATCATAATTGTAAGGAAAACATCTCCATTTTGATATTTTAAATCAATAGAAGTAACTGCAAACCTAGGTACAGACAATATCAATGACCAGTGTACAACTGCAGTAACACAATATCTTATTCACTCAATGTCAAATGCTGCACAAAAGAACTAGTAAACTGAGCCAAAGTAAAATCTGAAAATGTTATTGAGAAGAATTATTTTGAACTCATAGAAAAGTCTTTTTAGAGCAAGTAGATAGAGATTCATCATATTATCCCAGTACATTTGTTTTAAGGCTTAACCAGGAGGAAGGGCAGTGCTCATGACTCTTTTCAAAGCCTTTGAGATTGATGAAAGTAACTGAAAAATAAATTTTTAATTTTAATTGCAGTCTGATTGCAGAAACAAGATAGATGTCACTAAAGGCATAAACCAGACAAGACAGTTAAACTGGGCATCAGATTATGTACACCTAAGTAGGGGATGGAGCAATATGAACTCAGAACATAGAATAAAAACAAATGACACAAACTGTTCTAATGATTGTACCAGTCTATCACTGGTACTCTATCAACCTCAAAAGGATGAAAAGGACAAAGTTGATTTTAGAGAGATTTGAACTCAGAATGCAGAAAGCTGGAATATACACTGCAAGACAGTCTAGAACTTGAAGAAAATTGAAATTGATGACACCTCAGTAAGAGATTCTAAAATCACAGAACGTTGCACTCAATATCAGTTTTCTTTGGTAGAACATGAGCTTTGGGAAATGTTTTGAAGTACCCTCAGGACCAAACCACTATTGCACATCATTTTGGGCTATTGTAAAAATATTCCATTTGCCATTACATGATATATCCATTTGTCATCAATATTATATATCCAGTAAAGGGATACATCACATGGATGTACAATGTCAATGTACATGTGCAACAGCACTATTGTATTGAGTGAAAAGAAATTATGTAAGAGGAATTATATGCAATGTTCAAGAGGGAAGACTGTGCTGGTTTAATCATGTGATGTGAATGGATGAGCTCAGATGCATAAAAAAGTGCCGATCACTTAAAGCTGAGGAATGTTGTGGAAGAGGGAGACCCAGGAAAACATGGGATGAATTATTAAAGGTTGATCTCAAAATGCTGAGCTTTACAAAGGAGATGACAGTGAACTGTGATATGTTGTGAATATCAAGTAGGCCTGCTCACCACAACAGAAATGATACCCTAAAACCAAGGTGTCATATAAAAATCATTGGTGCTGGTGCCATGTAAAAAACACTGGTGCTGGTACCACATAAAATGCTCAGGTGCTGGTGTTATGTATAAATCACTAGTGCTGATGCCACATAAAAAGCACTGGTGAGGGTGCCATGTAAAAAGAACACCTAGTATACTCTGTAAAATGGTTGGTGTTAGGAAGGATATCCAGCAGTAGAAACCAAGCCAAAACAAACTATGGAATCTCTTGCAGACCCTGGCCTTGTCAGTGCCTGTGAAGCCATCCAACCCAAACTAGCATCGCAAACAAATATTAAAGGAGGAGGAGGAGTTACATCACATTGCACCAATGTCACTGTTAATCAATGTTATCTCTTAGTCTTCTTCTTTCTTAGGTGGTCAATTGGCAGTCATTAATGGGATGCCTAAGAGTATTTGCTCTGACTCTCAATGTTCTGAGTTTAAAGCCCACAGAAGTCAACTTTTCATCTCTTCAAGGTGAAAGATTAGTTACTAGTCCAGTATGAGGTGGAGGGGGGATCAATACTTTCCTCCCTCTCTGCACCCCATCTCTCTCTCTCTCTCTCTATTGTTGACCCTAATAATAAAGCATAAAACTTGATGACGAAATGATAAGTGTAAGATAAATTTTTTTGGATGAGCTATCATTCAACTACGGTAATAGTTGAATAATATTCTTAAGGCTGCAATTTACTTAGTTATATTTTGGTCCCTAGTTATATTTTGGCATTAAAAAATTAAAATTTGGTCCAGTAGAAAAAAGTTTACATCAATATTTGTAGCAATGTTATAGGAGAGTAAGTAACGCCTCCAATCAAATTTAGATCTAAATAACTTTTTTATTTTAAAAGCAATATATATTTATCTTAGCTTAAATAATAGAAGAAAGTATGAGGAATTTCATAGTTTTTGTCCCATGTAACAAAATTTTTGGATCAAAAAAGTTGTGAGGTAAAATATCATGAAAAAAATATAAGGCAAAAAATTGGATTCAAATATAATTAGCTTTTTTTATTTTAAAAACAAGCTGTATTTTAATTAAACTTAAATGATAGAGCTCAATTCAAGGAATTTCATGGTATCAATCTCATGCAATGAAGTTTTAAAAGAAAAAAGTTATGAATGTTCGTTTCTCAAATTTGAGGGTGATAATACAGTTCTATACTTTTTTATGAATATAGGCGCAGGAATGGCCTATATTGCTTACCAACCACATGGT
>NC_068986.1:62654832-62667230 GCF_001194135.2 Octopus bimaculoides | reverse complement strand
TATATATATATATATATGTATGTATGAATGTATGTATGTGTTTGTGTGTCTGTGTGTCCACCACCATCGCTTGACAACCAACGGTGGCATGTCTACGTCCCCATAACTTAGCAGTTCAACAAAAGAAACCGATAGAATAAGTACTAGGTTTACAAAGAATAAGTCCTGGAGTTGATTTGTTCGACTAAAGGCTGTGCTCCAGCATGGCTGCAGTCAAATGACTGGAACAATTAAAAGAATAAAAGAATAGTTCTATAAGGGGACATTTAATATATATCACTGGCAACATTGAGGTAAGGAAAAGATTATCAACGACACCATGAAAAATTTCATAGTTTTGGTCCCATTAACTTAAATATTTTTTTATAAAATAAAATTTACACACTCATAAATCTTTGATATTCATAAGTTCATTGACAATTAATCTACAGGGTGCCCACAGGGTCTGAGTACATGGAATAAATAAAATCATAACATAAACAATTAAATATAAGAAATAATAATTTCTTAAAGTATGTGTTAATCCCCATGTACCCAGACTTTTTGGACACCCTGTACTTTCGTATTGGGATTCTTAATATTACAATTTTAAAATAAAGTAAACAAATTTGTTTAATAATCCAATTTTTTGGCTTTCCAATGAAGGGTTTGGGGGGATGTGGATTGGGGGATTACTTGCTTTTATAAATAACTTCATATTAATTTTTGTTTTAAACAACCTAAATTATTCAATAAAATATAGCCACTTGTGACTGTGTCTCTATGAGCAGTACTGAATCATGTAGTATAGCTGTTCAGAAAAGGTACAATTTTAAGTGATTTTATCTTATATTACTTTTAATTTTAATTTTAAATTTATTAGCAATGAAGTTATTTATATGCTTTAATGAATTATATGTCATTTACCATTGTTAATTAAATCAAATTTATTACATAAGACAAGTGTTTATTTATCATTTCAGTTAGCAACAATTATTATTATTTTCATCAACTCAAGATCTATGTGGCTTAAGGTGAGCCTGGTCACTGAAAATTTTGGGGGCTTGCAATTTGTTATCATTTGGTGAGCCATGAAGAAGAAATTCCTGGTATGGAAACAAAACCTGGAATCAAAGGGCCTAAAAGTTAACCTAGCAAAGACCAAAGTTGTTGTTAGTAAGAAAGAAGAAAAAACTTTCTTTCTGTGTTCCATATGTAGGAAAGGAGTTGGAAGAAATTCCATTCACTGCACCCAGGGTAAACTATGGAAACATAAGAGGTGCAGTGGTATCATGAGTAGGTTAACAAATAAAGTAGTCTTTGTATGTGGCAGATGTGAAGGAACAATAAGCTCTAAGAGTACACAGGAATTAGATTCTCTCAAATGCCCAGGAGGTTCCCTTGAGGTTGTAGAGAGTTTCTGTTACCTAGGTGACCAAATTAGCAATGGTGGAGGATAGAATAAGAATTGGGTGGAGGAAGTTCAGAAAGCTATTACCTCTGTTGGCAACAAAAGGACTCTCTCTCAAAATGAAAGGTAGACTATATGGTGCTTGTGTGGAAATGGCTATACTCTATGGTACTGAAACATGGGCTCTGAATGCAGAAGACATGCGTAGACTGGAGAGAAACGAAAGTAGTATGCTTCATTGGATGTGCAACATCAGTGCACATGTATGACAAAGTGTAAATGTATCGAGAGAAAAGTTAGGCATAAGAGGAATTAAATGTAGCATGCAAGAGAGAAGACTACGTTGGTTTGGACATGTGATGTAAATGAATGAAGACAGGTGCATAAAGATGTGCCAGTCACTGAAAGTGGATGGTACCTGTGGATGAGGGAGGTCCAGGATGACATGGGTTGAAACGGTAAGGACCAATCTCAGGAGATTGGGCTTCACAGAGGAAATGACAATGGACTGAGATGTCTGGCAATATGAAGTTCTTGAGAAGACCTGCTCACATCACTGGAACTGAGTTCTAGAAGTCACCCACACTTAACAAGAAAACATCTCAAAAACTCTATCACAACAAACCAAACCATGTCTCTACATCTCTTCTCTTCTTCACATTTCTGCTTCATGTACTATGATTACCTCTCACTCCCCAGTCCTGTCTTCTTGGCCCAGTGCCATTATATCATTGCTCTCCACTTGCCCCCGGCCTATGTGTTCTATCCACATGCCCAATCTCACTCACTCTATTATTGCTATCTGCTAGCCCCTGACCTGGGTGTTCCACCTACACATAACAAGAAAACTTTTCCCTCACTTTACCCCAACAAACCAATCTACATCTCTTCTCTTTCTCACATTTCCTAGTTCTCATTACCCAATCCTGTCCTCACACCCCTGCTCCTTTGTATCATTGCTATCTGGTAGTCCCTCCAACTCTATATATACACAGATCTTTTGCCATTTGCTCGTAATCTTTAATCACAATATCCTGCCACTTATATTATAGCATTTGAACCTCAAGAGTATGCCCTGCACATGCCACTATCTACGTCTCTCTCTTCCTTTACATAACCATCTCATTTATATTCTGGTCACCGTTCCTTGTGAGTATGCCCGGAATTTTGCCATCATTTCTATCCTACTGTCTCCCACTTTCTCTCCTTCTCCTGCACTTCCCTCAGGTTGGGCAACCGTGTATTTTCTTTGTGGTAGCAGACCTATTTCTGTCTTCATTCTGGATCTTTCTCTCCCTCTCTCTGACCGGATAACCTTGTACTTCCTCTACAGCAAGACACCTGTATCTATCTGACTATGACCTTTTCATCATCACTTCCACCAATACCTCCTCCCCCTCTTAAAAGTTTTTCTTAAAAATGTCTTGTAAGTACTGTGACCCAGTCAGTGCTGGTGCCACTTAAAAGCACCCAGTTCACACTGTAAAGTAGTTGGTGTTCAGAAGGGCATCCAGCTGTAAAAATCCTGCCAAAACAGACACAGAAGTCTGGTGCAGGCTTCAGCCTGGCTGGCACTTGTGGTACCGTCCCATCCATGCTAGCATGGAAAATGGACGTTAAATGATGATGATGATGATGATGATGATGATGATGATGATGATGATGATGATGATGATGATGATGATGATGATGATGATTATATTGTAGTTGTTGTTCCTTGTAATGAACTCAATAATTTTTTGCTTATGAAAATACATATAATTTATGAATAATTGCAAGAAAATAAAATAAATTTGCATAAAAAAGTAACTTTATTTTATCTTTATTTTCTTTAAAATTCCAAATTCACTTGATAGGCATTTCTAGCTGTGTCTCTATGGGCAGTACTGAAATCATGTAAGGCTGTTCAGAAAAAGCATTAGTCAAAAGTGTTTATATTCTACAACTTATTTGTTAACTTCAATATTTAATTAATAAAGTTATTTTTAATATGCTATTGCACTTCAGTAAGTTTAACTTTTATTATTAATTTTCTCTTTCAGCCTTACTTGCTTTCTGCGGTTTGTGCTAATTTCTTTTCAGTTGCTTTCCTTTTTCTTTTTAGTTAATTATTTAATCAGGCTAGTTCATTAATGTGTTATATGATTCAGATATATACATCTAATTTTATTGGGGAAAGAATATAGTCATTTTTGGCTGTGTCTCTATAGGCAGACCTGAAGGCATGTAGTAAGGCTGTCCAGAAAAGGCATTGTTATAAAGTTATTATATTCTAGACTTATTATTTAATATCAAAATTAATTTAAAGGGATTTTCATATATCAATTTTTATATTATGGAACACAGGTAATTTTCACTTGTGCATATGTGATATGTTTTCATAATTACTGTTGTATTGAATCACTATTGATAAATGTAGAACAGCAGCAGTCATTGTTATCACCAACTTAAAATCTAGGTTACTTAGGATGAGGCTGATAACTGATGGTTTTGGGGTCTTGTTGTTTGTAACCAATTGGTGAACCATGGTGCAACCTTCAGGATGGTAAAATTCTCTACCATTAATTCGGTGTGGATGGGTAATACCAGTAGCTGTTGCTCTTTGAAAGTTTATCAAATTCAAGTTTCAATAAGGTAAAATCTCAAATTATTAATTGACACATTATTAACTAGCCTGGAAAACATGGATTACATGGAAAAATGCGAGCAAGAGAAATAATATTCTTAAGATTATAAACCTGGAAAAGTACAGGACAAGTTATTACACCTGGAAAAGTTCAGGACAAGTTATTACATCTGGTAAAGTATAGGACAAGGAACTTTTTACTTAAAATATTGCAGGTAAGGATAAAATCTAAATATTAAAAATCATTTGATTTTAATTTATAACATAACGTAATTAAAAAAGGTAACATCATTTTAGTAAAATATTGACACACTAGAATACTTAAAAAATGAGAGCCAGAAGTACCAAAATAGCTAAAGTTTTATGCAAAGTAGAATAGTATATATGGCAGGCAAATTCATTATGTAGAAAATAGGCATTGGGTCAAAACTAAAAATATGAAGACTTGACAATAACTTAAGCAATAACTCAAGCAAATTTTACTGTGAATTTGTTGTTATAGGTAGATTTTACTGTTATATATAACTATCTTTTGTATTATTCTATTTATTGTACTAACTATGTACTACTATTATTTTTTATAACCTATTTTCAATTTTCTAATTATTAATTAATAATTAAAAAAATGAATTTTTTTGAAGTACAAAAAATATTTTGATTGAGTTATTTTTAACTTTTGATAAAAGTAACAAGTAATAACAAACAGAATAACTTGTAATAAAATTTTTAGTTTTAATAAAAGCTAATATTTTCTAAATCTAAATATCTTATTTGAAATTTTATCCTTAGCTGATATATTTTAAGTAAAAACTTTCTTGTTCTGTACTTTACCAGATGTAATGACTTGTCCTGAACTTTTCCAAGTGTAATAAATTGTCCTTGTACTTTTCCAGATTTATAATCTTAAGAATATTATTTCTCTCGCTCGCATTTTTCCATGTAATATTTACTATTGATAAAAGAATTTTCAGACTTTTAACTATTTCTTTTCAGTTTGTTTGTTTATTTATTTATTGGTTGGGATTTTTTTGTGTTATTCAGTTTTATGCTTATTACAACTATTTAGTAGTTCATTTCTGTTCATCATTAGATGCCAATGTATATGTACCTGTACTTTTTATCTTCAAAACTATTTTCATCGGTATTGATATGTGTGTATGTGGTAGTAGCAGCAGTTCAATGCAGTACCTTGTGCTTGAACTCATGGTTTCTGTAGGTCAGTAATTTGACCACTCAGCCTTTTCATCATAATCATTTCAAATGAGCCAACAAAAGATCCTCAACATAATCAGTCAATCTGCTAAAAGTAACCACAAAATTTACTCCAAAGCACACCCTACCTCTTAAGTATGGAAAGTATTACAGATGAGATAATATAATCTCACATACCCTGAAAAGATGGGATGGTCATGATTGGAATATCTTTGATCATAAATGTATTGGAACGAAGTTGGTCTGGTACTAAACAACAATGGTTATATGAAAGAAAAACTTAATAAATTAACTGCACATCACTAAAACTATTTTCTTTTTTGTCATAATCTCCAAGGAGGAACAGACAATACCCATTACCTTTTGTAAGGCCTTCAAGACTGGTGGGGTGGAGAATGAGAAGTAGAAATTTTCATTCTTGGATTACTGCAATCAGAAGTAGTAAATCAAAATGTCAAAGTATCTTTAGATCATACATTTGGTCTGAATGCTTGTAACTCTACTAAAGAAACCAAAAGGTCACATAGTGGTTTTCAAACTGGGCATCCGATTTGGGGTTAAAATAAGAAAACATTAAAATAACAAACATGTACTATTCACCACCACCATTAATACTATTACTACTATTCCTTACCGTGGCCACTGAATAAGCCATGTAAACCGAGGAGCTTCTACATAAGACCTGCTACAATAGTAATCAAATTTCTCTCAAAACACACCTCAACCATCTTAGAAAAGTACATGTTGAATAATGGGATCCCACACATATGAAAAAGTATGTAGTCGCAGTTGGAATTCCTTTTGGTCATAGGTTGCTCACTCAGGGCTGTCCTAGAGCTAACTAAGGACAAGTTCTGCTGCTGCTGTCAGGAAACATAAAGTATATGTGCCACTCCTTGCCCTGATCATCAATATTACTATTGCCACAACCAGTAACACTACTGGCAGGATCACAAGCATCAACCTAACTGAAAAACATATCATTTTTGCCATAAAGTTTGTATTTTAATATATTCTAAAATATCCATCCAATGGGAACAATGTATATTTGTGGATGGAATATAATTTTCAATTTGAAGAACAAAACAAAACCATTGAATAAACATAAATAAATGATGTTTTACCATTTTTATAGATCTCCATATCTCCCTTGTGTAAAATTCTATCAGAAGCTGAAAATAAGGATTTAAGAATAGCTGTATGCAGTCTCAGGAGACAACCTTAATACTTTATGAGCAGAAATTGGGATTGGTAAAATACTCTCCCCATACATCCCTGATAAATGTTATTGATATGTAATCTACCACCACCTCCCAATCCCTTCTTTTTTATTTTCTTATTTGCCAGGCATGGATTTAGAATATCGATAATGATAACAATTGTTGAATATGTGAATTATCTTGGGGATGGGTAATGATAATGGTGATGATGAAGTGGGAGGGATAGTGGAGGTAGTACTGTTGAAAGTAATGGTGTGGTGGTGACAGTACAGCTAGTAATAGTTTTGTATGGAGAGGGTGTTGTTGATGGTGGTGGCAGTGTATTGCTTAGGTTTGTAGTGTTGGTGATGATAATGCAAGTAGTGGTAGAGGTGGTGGTGTTGGCTGTAGAGGCAGCAGTTATGGTAGTGATGGGGGAAGCGGTGTTAGCAGTAACATTAGCAGCAGTGTCAGAAGCCAATGTAATGGTAGAGAGCTGGTAGTGGTGGTGTTGGTGGTAGTAGTAGAGTCAGCAATGGTAATAGCATTGGCAGAAGGAGGGTGAAGTACTGGTGGTATGGACACTTGTAGGTGTAGTGATGGTCATTTTACTGTTTGTAGCGTTGATGGTGATAGATGTCATAATGGTGATTGAGATGATGATGGGGTTTACTAAAAGTGATAGTATGGATGGCAGGGATGATAGTGATGATGTTGATGGGGATGATCATTATAAAGTAGAAGTGATGATAAAAAGAAGGAGGTTGATGATTAAGAAAATTGCTATTCTATGATTATCATTAATGCTATGCCAATGAAGTGACAGTGTAGGTAGAGAGTTAAACTAAATGCTATGGTAGTGAAGTGTGTATACCTTTTTTAAAAAGTTATTTGAATGTTTTTCTCAAAAGAAAAGACTGGTTTCTAATAAATAAAGTTCCACCACTAGAATGAGGATAACAATGGTGAGGTGTTAAATGATGAACTATAGACAAGTCTATAAGAGCAGTCATGGCTGGATGGTAAGAAGTTTGCTTCCAAACCACATGGTGGTGGGTTCAGCCCCACTGTGTGGCACATTACACAAATGTCTTCTACTATAGCCTTATGCTGACCAAAGCCTCTGAGTGGATTTGGTAGATGGAAACTAAAAGAAGCTCATCATATATGTTTATACATATATATATATCTATGTGTGTGTGTCTTTGTGTCTATGTTTGTCCCCCACCACAACTTGATAACTGATGTTGGTTTGTTTACATCGCCATAGCTTAGTGATTAAGAAAAAGAGAACGATAGAATAAGTGCCAGGCATTAAAAATGTACTAGGGTTAATTTGTTTGACTAAAAACTCTTCAAAGTGAGGCCTCAGCACGGTCACAGTCTAATGACTGAAATAAGTAAAAGATAGAAAATAAAAGATAAGTCTTAAATATTTTTGCTGTTATACTTATTAACTATGTCTCAAAACTATGTTTCAGTTGATCACTTTTTTTGCCTGGAAAATCCAGCTTTTTAAGACTGTCACTTTGATATTTATTAATATAACTAAGTCCAACAATAGGTGTGAATGTGAATTTATATTCTGGAATTAGGGAGCTGTAGATATCAAAGCAATTATTTATGGATATTGTCTTTCTTACTGAATTTGAAAGGCATGTTCACATCTATAGAGTAGCTGATCTTTATAACCACATAAGATTTACTTCTCAGTCACAAACAACTCCATTTCGCCTGTTATGTTTGCACTTGCCAGAAACTTTGGTATGAACGTTTCACTAATATTTCTTGTGTTGATGCATATGTATACCTTCAACAACAGATGTTTGTTCATTCATTTTACATACATTTTTTCCATGCTGACATGAGTTAGTTGGATATAATAATGAGGCATTGTTTTATAGCAACATATCCTAGATATTCTCTATATTTATCTCAGGGCAGTCTTACAAATGGAATGGTATATTATTTTAACAGCATTGGAAGATAGTACTTCATTTTTATCATATTTTTTTCTTTTTTTTTTTTTGGTAGGGATGTAATATCTTCTGCTGAAATGTAATCTAATTAACATTTTCAGTTGCATCTTGGATGTTTAAGTATTTTACTATTTCTCTTTCCATAAGGCATTTTGTAGTTATTCCCTGCTCTTAGATTGCAAAAGAGTATCCTTTGGAATGTGATGTGATAATGATGAGTCCAAGGGAGGTCACATTTTCCATCAATGTCAGCATAACTTTATTGGA
Organism: Octopus bimaculoides; assembly: GCF_001194135.2. Lineage (NCBI taxonomy): Eukaryota > Metazoa > Mollusca > Cephalopoda > Octopoda > Octopodidae > Octopus > Octopus bimaculoides. The sequence continues at coordinate 62,658,557 of NC_068986.1, read as the reverse complement.
AATATACCCATTTATGACCGTTTTATTATTTTTTTTTCAGAAGGCAATTTTGAGGTCACATGGAAAGTCATGGGAAAGAGAAGTTCAATACCAGCTTGTAGGAAATTGATCATGTGATCAATGTTTTTATTTATGCAGCAGATACTGTCAGAGTACTACCAAATGGCACTATAAGACTATCTGGGATGATCTGAAATATCTTCTCCCTACACTAATCTTATGTGAAGGAGCCTTTCAATATTATTATCTGTATGGAAACTTTCACTTGATGCTAAGATTTTGTGGGTTTAATATCTTTAGAGAGGACTTTCTCTCGAAACTGGTTGAATATCCCAAATGTTGGTGCCAGCATTAGTACTGCAAATGCATTGTGACATATGGTCTGTTGTAAGAGGAAAGCTCTAACTGACATATTTTTCAAAGTTTGATATATCATTCTTCAATTATTCCACCTTTATTCACAGTATCTTTGCATAGTAGGCTTTTGTGATAGTTAAGTATTTGTAGCACTCACATGGAACAGGAGAAATAGAGAATTCCATTCCTATATCAGCTGAAAATGTTACAAAATCCATCAACATCATAAATATTTGGGGTATAGATCTTTAGATCATCCACAAAGAAATTATGGGTTACATTAGAATTTCTTGCTCTTGCAAACCCTAGCATATAACCACCGGATTTTCTAAAAGAAACAATAATAGATTTCATGTCAAAATAAACAGAAGCAAAGACAAACTGTCTCCTTAGAATTTTTTAGAATACTTATAACATTGAAGACAATCATTCCATTTTCTGTTACAACATCTTTCTGAGCTTTTCAATGACAGCATCTAGGATAGAAAGTACTTTTAACATCTGCAGTGATTAAAGTAACTATGAGTGAGGAATGAAATTACATGCCTTTATGCATTCAAACCATACTGTCTCAAAGTCTTTACATTGATTTCTTATATCAGACAGCACAGCTATATCTATTGAAAGTTATTTGACAACTCCACACTCCCTACTTACATTTTGACTATTGCTGACTTGCTACTATGTTGGACTTGCAATGGTCCTGCAGAAATTGGATAAGACAGCTTCTCTAAAAATCAATGCACAGTATTTAGGTAAGCAATGACCTTATAGTTTTCTGTTAAGTCAGTGTTTTCATTGTTGATAACAAAATTAGTCTGTGCTGTGCTGTTTGTAGATATGTATGTATGTGTCTGCGTTCATGCATGTGTATGTGTGTGCATGTGTGTGTGTATGCGTGTGTGTGTGTGTATATTTATGCATGCATACATACATGCACACATATGTATGATGTTGTAAGCTGTACAGTGAGTCTTAGGATTTTGGTGACATACTCATACACCACAATGTATGCTTCTAAATCATTTCCAATAGCTCAGCATTCTATTGACATCTGTAACTCACATTATATTTACATAAGTATATGTATTTGTATGTGTACACAAATGCACACATGAGCCCCCGGTCCATCAGGAATCACTGCAGAGATGCTTAAAATATCTGGCAGCGTTGGCTATGGCCTAGTCACCTGTATAGTTAATCAGGTGATACACGAAGGAGTCATAGCCAATGACTGGTGTAGCAGCACCATAGTCAAATACTACAAAGGTAAAGGTGATGCTCTAGACACAAACAATTACAGAGGTATCAAGCTGTTGGACCAGGTAATGAAGGTCATGGAGAGGGTCATAGCCCAACTAATTAGGGAGAGAGTCAGTTTGGATGAGATGCAGTTTGGGTTCGTTCCAGGAAAAAGCACCACTGATGCTATATTTCTGGTAAGACAGTTGCAGGAGAAATACCTAGCCAAAGTTGAACCTCTGTACCTGGCTTTCGTTGACATGGAGAAAGCCTTTGACAGGGTCCCCCGCTCCCTTATCTGGTGGTCAATGAAGAAACTAGGGATAGATGAGTGGTTAGTGAGAGCTGTGCAAGCCATGTACAGGGACACTGTCAGTAAGGTGAGGGATGGCAACGAGTACAGGGAAAAATTCTGGTTCAGTCCTCAGCCCTTCCTAGTTATCATAGTCCTCCAGGAAATAACACAAGAATTCAAGACGGCATGCCCCCGGGAGCTCCTCTATGCTGATAATCTTGCCCTAACTGCTGAGTCACTATCAGAACTAGAGGAGAAGTTTCAAGTGTGGAAGCAAGGACTAAAATCGAAGGGCCTTAGAGTTAACCTAGCTAAAACCAAAGTCCTAATAAGTAGGAAGGTAGACAAAACACAAACTCCTTCAGGTAGATGGCCCTGCTCGATCTGTAGAAAAGGCGTAGGTAGAAACTCCATAAGATGTACCTAGTGTAAGCTATGGACACATAAGAGGTGCAGCAATATCAAAGGATGGCTAACTAGCAAGATAGTTTTTGTATGTGGCAGATGCTCAAGAGCAATAAACACTGAGAATGTGTGGAAAACAACCTTTTCCACACACCAGGGTGAAAAACTAGAAGTAGTTGATAGCTTCCGCTACCTAGGTGACCAAGTTTGTAGCGGGGATGGGTGCGCTGAAAGTGTAGCTGCTAGAATAAGAATAGCCTGGGCAAAGTTTAGAAAGCTCTTAACTCTGCTGGTGACAAAGGGACTCTCACTCAGAGTAAAAGGCAGACTGTATGACGCATGTGTACGAACAGCCATGCTACATGGCAGTGAAACATGGGCCGTGACTGCTGAGGACATGTGTAAGCTTACAAGAAACGATGGATGTGTAATGTAAGTGTGCATATTCGACAGAGTGTAAGTACCTTGTGAGAAAAGTTGAACCTAAGAAGCATCAGTTGTGGTGTGCAAGAGAGACGATTGCGCTGGTATAGACATGTGGCAAGAATGGATGAGGATAGCTGTGTGAAAAAGTGCCACAGCCTAGCAGTTGAGGGAACCTGTGGAAGGGGTAGACCCAGGAAAACCTGGGATGAGGTGGTGAAGCACGACCTTTGAACTTTAGGCCTCACTGAAGCAATGACCAGTGACCAGGACCTTTGGAAATATGCATAATCTGTGATCTCTGCCAGAAGTGTAGCCAGCTCACTAATCCGTATCTTTACTTCATTGGACACTAAAAACCCTGCTTGCAAAGACCTGCTGAGGCAAGTAAATTTGGAATTTGAAATTTGAAATCGATATCGAACCGAATCCGACGACTGGCACCCATGCCAACCTCTCTTTCATTGGACACTAAACTCTGCTTGCGAAAACCTGTTGGGGCAAGTGAAATCGTAATTGAACCATACTCGATGACTGGCACCACACCAGTGGAGTACTATGCCAGAGCATAGTACTCCACTAGTGACCCGTAAATAGCACCATTTGAGTGTAATCGTTACCAGTGTTGCCTTCTAGCACTTGTGCTGGTGGCACATTAGAAAATCATTCCTAGTGCCGCTGGACTGGCTCCCGTGCAGGTGGCATGTGAAAAACACATTTTCGAGCATGGCCGTTGCCAGTAACGTGTGACTGGTCCTCGTGCCAGTGGCACGTAAAAGAACTCACTACACTATCGGAGTGGTTGGCGTTAGGAAGGGCATCCAACTGTAGAAACTCTGCCAGATCAGATTGGAGCCTGGTGCAGCCTTCTGGCTTGGCAGTCCTCAGTCAAATCGTCCAACCCATGCTAGCATGGAAAGCAGACGTTAAACGATGATGATGATGATGATGATATACAATTATAAATATATATATATATATATACATATATATATATATACAT
>NC_068986.1:62645375-62653740 GCF_001194135.2 Octopus bimaculoides | reverse complement strand
GGGGAAATCGAAAGCGAAATCGGGATAGCACCTGTGCCCAGCGTCACCTTTCTGGCACTTGTGCCCGTGACATATGTAAGGATTTTCGAGTGAGATCGTTGCCAGTGCCCCTGGACTGGCTCTTGTGCGGGTGGCACATAAAATACACCATTTTGAGCCTGGCTGTTGCCAGTACCGCCTGACTGGCCATCGTGCGGGTGACACATAAAAGCACCCACTACACTTTCTGAGTAGTTGGCGTTAGGAAGGGCATCCAGCTGTAGAAACTCTGCCAAATCAGATTGGAGCCTGGTGTAGCCATCCGGTTTCACCAGTCCTCAGTCAAATCGTCCAACCCATGCTAGCATGGAAAGCGGACGTTAAACGATGATGATGATGATATATTGTTGTTGTATTTGGGGATGGTCATATTGCCAGTTTAGCCAATAAATATATATATAAATAGTTGTATGTATTTTTCCCTTGTTAACAATTAACGTGGAAAAAAATAGATAAATATTTACCAGAGTAGCAAAAATCACACATGTAAAAAAGTGTGTAACACCTCGTTTTTAAAGGTAGAAACTCCGGGTTTACTTGAAATATTTTGTATAATATATATATAAATAAATAAATGGAGTTAAACGCGGGTGTTATTCAAATTCTTTTACTTCCAACACATGTTTTGAAGATATCACTGGTGTTATTCCAAAGGAATAAAATGATGTAAAACAATGTAATTTTCTCTTCAGGAAAATAAAGAAATGAAACTCGTCAATAAGACATTTTAACAGAAAATGATGGATATGTATAGTGATTAACTGAACGCTATTAAGTTTGTTTTAAAAAAATGTTAGAGGATATAACGTCAAATGTAGCCTATAGAAAGAGGAGGGGTACAGGAAAGAAAAAAACAAATAAAAGAGAAATATATAACGATATCTAAATTAAATAAAACCCTAAAGTCTGGAAAAAGATATATCTAGTGAATGTGAAATGTAAGAAGAAAATTAATGTTTAAATTATATATAATGATAGATATCACTTATATGAATACAGGTGTGTTTCTGCCAATGTTTACATCAGTATGCACGCTCTGTGTTTACAAGGGGATTTTTAGAAAAAAGAATAAAAAAGTTCAAAATTACAGAGAAGACAGAATTCCTTGCCTTTATCATAAGGTATCAAAATTGAGAGACTCAACCAATCTAAATTAAACTGTTTATTGTGGTCTTTTAGATACCAAATTAATTTACTAAGCCCTGTACTTTTACTTTTATTCCTATCCCTAAATGTAAAGTAATGATTAGAAATTCTTTTAACTGACTGAGAAGATGAGCTGTCTATATAAAAAAAAATACTTCATTACCAGAAGTAATTTTATACTGGTATATAGAATTTTTAATTTTAGAGTTACTTGACATAAACTTGATTCTGTTGTAATTGACTCCAGATACAATAACCTTGTTATTAATATTTCTAGGGGGATGGATGGTATTAGCTAAATTAATTTTAGTATTAGTAAATGTATCCCTATTTAACAGGCTAATATTATGTGAGGAGATAATTTGTAAGAGATTTTTAGTGTTGGAAAAACCAATCCTAACCGTGTGTGAGTTGATAATAGAGTAATATCTAGAATTCTTTGGAAAATTCCTAATATCTTCATGAAACTGCAAAGGAAGATTAGATTTAATTTGCCTCCCATAAGGAATAATTAGCTAATTGGTTTTACTATTAGTAACCTTATTTTTAGTGTAACTATCTTTGAAAGACATAGTTGAAGAGCGTAGCTCAAAACGTTAAAGACTTTCTGTATTCCCGAGTGTTAAACTAATACATCCTTTTGTTGTTTACACCACCTGTCCTCGTCTGTTGTTGTTTTTTTTCGTAAATTCTCCCATATATATATATATATATATATATATATATATATATATACATACACACACATATATATATGTATGTATGTATACATATATGTATACTTATATACAATATGATTTGTGTGGGGAGAGGAATACACAATAAATCTGCTCCTAACTTCATGTATTCTAGAGATGACTCATCAGTTTTCCTATTAATTTTTAAATGCTTCTCTGCCACTTCACTTGACACATAAGAATTGCTGTCTTTTGTAAGATTCTTCTATCTTTTAGTTTCAAGCTATAATTATTTTATATCTTCCTCATTGCTCACTTTGAGAAAACATCTATTTTGTATTTGACTCAGACATGCACCTAGCATAATATTCGTCTACATACACAGATGCATATACACACTTTCTCTCAAACCTTGCTCGCAATTTTTACAGATAAATTGATGACTATACTTCTGTGAGCACAAGACATAATACAGTGAAGTCATTGGATAAACATTTACATTACTTCAAATCTTCAGTTTCCAGAGAGTGCATAATTTCAATTCATGGTTTGGTTTAACTATGTATTATTTTATTTTCTTTCTATCTCTTTGTATTCTAAACATTGATGAATTATCTGCTGGAAATGGTAGCTGTCATCAAATCAGCAAGAATTCAATTGGGGGCTATCAATGTGGATGTAGGTCAGGTTACCAGTTACAGAATAGCAAGCAATTTGTAGATAAGCTAACAATGAAAAACATTTATTTGACTACAATACTGTGCATCTATAACCTAACCACCAAGAACTGTGAGATTTTAAAATTAGGATGTGATTGGTAATGATTAGAAAAAGATAGCAACTTGTTGAAACTGTTCATATCACACATACATTTATTATTACTTCTGAGAAAAGGGAAAGAGATAGGCATTATCAGTAGTTAGTCCATCCTACATATGTTTGCACATCAGATGGTAGTTCTCTTCTATTCTCAATTAGTTGCATGTTCTGTTTTCTGAGTATCTGTTGACAGCCATCAGATGCCCCTGAAAGATTCAAAGCCATGAAGTCCATACTCTTCTCCATCTTCTCCTGCTGTGTGGAGTACCCTTATCATTGCTTGGCCAGATGTTGGCACCAACAGATATGTCTACCCAAGATCTTTCCGTCTATGTCAACCGATTGCAGTCACACTTCTCTGATCTACCACCAATGAACATTCGGTTACAACCCATGAAATCTGCCGTCCCAAAGGACATTGCTTCATGGACCCGTGTATTCTTATACAATGACTCTGTGAGAGGCCCTCTCATACCACCATACACAGGACCTTGTCAGGTTCTTTAACACACTGACAAGCTTTTCACTATTGACATTAATAGTAGGAAAGAGACTGTTTCAGTGGATAGATTTAAGAATGCATTTTCCAACACTCACACCTCAGAGCCTCATACTCTCCCACATTCACTCCACCACCACAAACACCTTCACCACCACCATATACTTCACAATAACCCTCACAAACACCTCCATCTTCTTTGCCCTATGTTATACTCAGTGGCAGGGTTGTTCATCGGCCACAAAAACTGACTAAGACTATGTATATCTGACTAAACTTTTCACATCAACATGAATTGCTTACATTTTTATAAGCTGTCTCTATTTAATAAACTGTATACATTTTTGACAGACTATTTTCTTGTATGTTTGCTTTTTTATATCATGGTTGCATGGTTTCATATTTCACACAAGTTGTCTGTCATGCTTTCCCATTCTTTCTGATTTTGCATTGTTCTGTGTTTGCACACATTGTTTTATGCCTTGTTGCTTCCAGTGCCTTATCTTACTTTTTCTGCTATGCTGCTTGTAGACTCTTGTCACAGAGCCTTTCTAGTCCAACAGTTCCTCTTGCAGCACACATGCAATTACCTGCTTCATAACTTACAGTGTTGCTCGTTGTTGTCAACTGTTCCAGTTCTGGAAGGGGAGTATTCTGTAGGACTTACATAATTCGAAACAGGTTTATTATTGCCTATTTTACTTTGGTGAGTCATGAGAGTTATCCACAATGAACTCCCTTGGCAAACATTCTAGAAACTTTCAAGAAGTTAGATTTATGTCCCTTTTACTAATTTCAATGAGCTTTGGATTGTTCTAGAATGTAAATTAATTAACAAGGGTTGCTATATATTGAAGAGACACAGATCCCTGGCCTTTGTCTCTCTCTTCACTCACCAGACTTCATGCTAGACACATCTCTGTGTTGAGAGCCCATAGATTTTACTACACATGACCCAAGGAATCAAATGCCTAAGAGAAGCAACCAGGTATCTCATAGTTATTAAGTCGCACAACATGTGCATGACTTTCTCTTACACAAGAAGTAAACCTAAGTGGCATACGAAATTCTCTTGTACATTTTAATTTACCTGCTGCAGATCGAACGTGACAAAGCAAGATAATTTCTATTCATTCTTAATTTATGTACCGCTTCAACCAAAGCATGTTATTGGTGGAAGTTCAAGAATGGCTCTTTCATTTATTTCAATCAAGAATGCATTTTACCTTTCATAAACATGAGGATTTTTGCTTCTTAATTAATCCTTTGTTCCAGCAGTAACAAGACCAAACTGCAGCCTTAACTCTTATTACAGTAGCCAACCCCTTTGTTACACTCTTCTCCATCTTCTCCTCCCTGTTGGTATTTTCTCTCAATGCTGTTTTGCATCCTAATGATCTAGTTGCTGCAAGATGTAGACAAGCAGTTGCATTCATTATTTCTGATATGATCATGGAATGAAAGTCTTAGGAATTTCCTCAACCACTTTTTGTGAATGACATTCAACTTTTTGGAGATTTAGGTAGTATAACAGTATTGTATACACAGGTCGTGATGTTAATATCCATTGTATTCATGAACTAGATTTTATACATTGGCTGAAATAATTCTGTCATCTTTCTGATTTTACCTTTGATGTTGGTTTCACTATCCCCTGTTCCTAGTCCAATCTTCATGGTGTTTGTTTTCTCTGCATTCATTCTCAATCCAGTACTATTCACCACAAGGGATGGTCTGCAAAAGGCAACTTTTACAGGCCATAACTATGCAGCATCACCGGCAAAGTCAGGTCAGCAAACTGTCACTGATATTTCCCCTTGATGGCCATTCATTACTGTCAACTACCTTTTACATAATGAAATCCACAAATCAGTAGATGAATCAGAAACATGCTGGGTAAAATGTTTTACTGCATCATTTAGACATATTCTCTTATGACTTGAGTTCAAATTCTGTCAAAGTCAACTTTACCCATCATCCTTCCAGAGTTGATAAAATAAGTACAAGTCAAGCTCTGGAGTTGATATAACTGATATACCCAAACCACTTTTGCGAACATCTTCGCAAGAGTGACATGAATGATGGAAAGTAGAGGACTTTGTTGATGATTGCTTCCATTGGAGACAGGAACTAGACAAGGGTTCAAAAAGATGAGAGGAAAGACTGATGGTTACTAATGAAGAAAAGCATATACAAAAAAATATGCAGCACCAAGACAAGACTTGGGGACAGTACCATCAAGTGTAGATACTACAGTCATAACTGTCACTCACTTGTGAGCAAATGCTGTTCTGCTAAGACCAAAACAAGACATTCCAGGAGCAGATCATAGTCTAATGGACACCTCCTCCTCCTCTTCCACTTACTCAGAAGATTTCTGACTTCAAGCCTATGTTAAAAAACATTATTACTTTCAAGAAAGCACTGAATGTCACAGAATCTTATTTATTTATTACCTTTAAATCTGATGATTTCCCTCACTCTTATAATCTGAAGACTTACATTTATGTAAGACACTGATAGAAAAAAGTGACATTATGGTGACAACATAAAGTAGAATTTCTGCTGCCCTCTGCTGAACTGAGTTTGTTGCTAATTTCAATTCTTGGTTGTAGCTTTTTTACTTTACTTGAATTATCAACAGTTTACAAGACGATCATTAACTAAAGGTCAAAGCATCCTTGATAAAAGATAGGTACCTTAATAATGGACAAAATTCATTACTGAGATCGTTGCCAACATTCACATTACTTACTGCATTCCTATACATAGCTTGTACCACACACAGCCATTCATCTATACTTTAGCTTCCTCAGTAACCACCAAATTACTGAGTGGTCAAATCAATGCCACCAGGGATAGTGGTTTATTCTTCCAGTTCCATCACTAGGAAGAATGCATCTGCAGTGCTTCTTCTAAGGACAAAGCCAAATTGCATCTCATCCAAGTCTACTCTGTCATGGATCAATTGGACTATGGCTTTTCCTGTGACCATTATAACCAGGTCTAGTAGTTTGAGTCCTCTAAATTTCCTCTCTAAAGTATCACTTTTGCCTTTGTAACAGTTTACTATGATACTATTACTATGCCCTCCTGAGTTATTTGGTAAACTATATAAGTGGTAATTTTGTATCCCATCTCATCAAATATCTTAAGCATTTCTGCAACTATCCCCAATGAACCTGTGGCTTTCCCCACTCTTCATATACTTGGTTATTTTTCTATCATACTGCTGTCATATAGAATTGCTGGTCCCTCTATAAACAGGGATTACTCCACCATGGGGTAATCTCTATTTATTTCATGTTCTCCACATTCAGCACCTTTTCATTATAGCAACTCCATGCCAGTTTTTTTTTTGTTGCATACCAATGGTGAGTCTGTCTTCATATTTTCCATACTATTTGCATACAGAGAAACATGATAAACAGATACATATACACACCATAACAAGAATACATGTGTATACACACGTACATACAGTGAGTTCTCTTTTATTTCACTTCCATAGATGCTATACAAACCTGTATGAGAGACCTTTAAAAAAATGAAGACACATTTCCTGTCTAATCCTATTTATTACATCACTAGAATGAAATAAAATCTAAAAAACTTTCAAATTTTATATATATATATATATATATATATATATGTTTATGAATTTGTGTTGCAAGATTCTTGATGTGAAACCATGTGTTGAAACAGATATTGTTATATTTCGGGATGGTAACTTTTTTTTGTCAAACAAACACACGCTTAGTCCATTAAGCAGAGCAGGAGCACACACAAGGATGGAAAGTGTAGCTGAAGAAATTGCAGATATGTGACAAAAGATTTCCAGACAATAGACATGAGTTAGAATAAGAACAGTAATAAATGAGTGAAGAACAAAAATATAGTGCATGTGTTTATTTGACAAAAAAAAAAAAACATTCCGAAATACAACACTATATACATATATATATATATACGTTTCTCAATTCATTTTGCAAGATTCCTGATGTGAAAGCATGTGATGAAACAGATATTGTTGTATTTCAGAATGGTCATTTTATTTATTTTTTTTTTTTTTTTTTTTTTGCCAAATAAACATACACACTATATTTTTTTTTCACTTGTTTATTACAGTCATTTTATTACCTTAACGTCTGTCCATTGTCCACATAAGGATACACATCTTAGAGGAACAGAATGGAGTAAGTGGAGCAAGAACATACATGGAAATAAAAAGTGTTGTTGAAAAGGTCACAGATGTGTGACAAAAGATTTCCAGACAATGGACAGGCATCAAAATAATAAAATAACAGTAATAAACGAGTGAAGAAAAAGAAAAAAATATATAGTGTGTGTGTTTATTTGGCAAAAAAAAAAAATAGTGATAAATAAAATGACCATCCTGAAATACAACAATATATATATATGTACTTAAATATATGAATGAACTTTAAATATAGAATATTTAATATCTGAATTTTAATTTAGTTTTCACTTTGTGCCTTATACTGGGTATAAATTATGCCTTATACCTTATTCATAGTATTATAGTGTATGTCATGGCACTTACAAGAAAACACTACTTGTGGGGGGGGGTGCTATGAACAAAGTAAAAGAAAACCTTATTCCTTTATTAGAGTATAGATAGAGGAAATATTTAATATACAAGGTTATAGTTCCAGCTTTCAGCATTCTACTATTGAGAGTCACATATCCTTGTCATAGGATAATCCTTAGATGTGGAATGGATACCTCATACAGTTGGTGATTGCTAGTGTTCATTATTGCTCTGGTATTTCACGTATTGTGCCAAAAAGATGATCATCTGATGGCACATCATCAAATAAAGCATATGAAAAAAAACCTTTCCCTAATGATATATTTTGATGAATGGTTCTTCTTCAATATGGAACTTGATATAACAGAAAGATAGTCAATGTTAATAATAAACTCTGTGCATGTGTGTGCGTGTGTGTGTGTGTGTGTGTGTGTGTGTGTGTGTGTGTGTGTGTAATATATTAAGATTCAGGTGGATCATGCACTTAAATGGTGAGGCACTTAAATGGTATGGTAGGGCACTGGATCAGGTCAAAATTAAAATGCATTGGTACCAAAGTACAGGCAGAAAGATATTCAGGTTATGTATAATATTAATTGAACCCAAATGAGTAAACGATTAGCTTTTAAGCTA
>NC_068986.1:62631896-62639976 GCF_001194135.2 Octopus bimaculoides | reverse complement strand
CAAGAGAGACTTTGCTGTTGATACTTCTTGTGTAGCATCAATTTCAGTGGGGAGGTGTTATATGGACTGTTAGATATGTAATTCGTCTGACGTTCCGTGTGTCATGTGGTTCGTCTGAGTTCATTGTTTCATTGTTGTTGTCTTGTGGGACTGTCGTGGTAAAATGTCATTGATATATATATGGCGGACATGACTTTTGCTTATTCATAACGAACATTGGGTGAGTGCGTTCTTTGTATGTAATTGAACAATAAATGTAATAATTAAATTGTATAACTCGTTGTGTTATCTCTGCGAGTCACCCGAGGGAAACATAACAATAATACATCCATGCGCATGTGTGTGTGTGCTTAAAATATATTTAGAATAAGATTACTCTTGATCCAAACATTATTTATTTTTAGATCATCATCTTAATCATCATTTTATGTCTGATTTTTCATGCTGCCAATAGTTAAATGGGTTTTATCACTCATATCCCTCTTTATGGTTCATGTCATCTGACATCATACAACAATGGAGATTGATATCATTACCCAAAGAATCAATGGGCAGTAAACTGAAAGTCATAACATGAATTATTTTTAATGCAGCTTTTGAATAAACTATTAGACCTCTACATCATTTCATTGTATTGAGTTCACTCTTGTTTGAAAGTAGTTAACCTCTACACACACACACACACACACACACACACACACACACACACACGCACACACATACACACATATATACATGTATATCATCATCATCATATATATATATTATAGTGTACCCAATGCAAGCTATGGATACACAAGAAGTGCAGTGGAATGAGAGAAAGATTATTAGAGAAAGTAGTGTTTGTATGGGAAAGATGCACAGGAGCCACAAAAACTACAGATATTTGGGAAATTGATTTTTCTAAATGCCCTGGGGGCTCTTTAGAGGTAGTGGATAATTTCTGCTAACCTAATTAGCAGAGAGGGAGGATGTACTGAAAACTGTAATTGCTAGAATAAGAATAGGTTGGAGAAAATTCAGAGAGCTTTTACCTCTGTTGGCAACTAAAGGTCTCTCCCCACTCTCTCTCTGAGTAAAAAGGAAGACTGTATGACACATGTGTACAAACAGCGATAATACCTCGTAGTGTGACATGGGTCCTGAATGCAGAGGCCATGGGAAGGCTACAGAGGAATGAAGGATGTGCAATGGAGTGTGAGTGTACTGACAGAAAAATTAGGCATAAGAGGAATTAGATGCAGTTTGCAGGAGAGAAGACTGTACTAGTTTGGGCAGATGAAGTGTATGGTTGCAGCCAGTTGTGTACAGAAGTACACAATCACTTAAAGTGGATGTATCTCATGGAAGAGGAGACCCAGGAAGAAATGGGATAAAGTACTGAAGGCTGATCTCAAAACACTGAACCATACAAAAGAAATGACAAAGGACCAAGATATCTGGTACCTTGTATTCAAGAAGATCCACCACAGCAGAATTTATACTGGTGCTGATGTCACATAAAAAGCACTGGTGATGGTGCCACGTAAAAAGCACCCAGTACACTCTATGAAGTGGTTGACATTAGGAAGGGCATCCAGTTGTAAAAACCATGCCAGAATCTACAATGGAGCCTAATGTGGCCCCAGCCTTGCCAGCTCCTGTCAAACCATCCAACTCATGCCAGCATGGAAAATGGACGTTAAATGATGATGATGATGATGATGATATATATATATAAGGGATAAGGTGAACACACTTAAGCTCATGCTATGTATTTTCTCTCTATTCCTGAATGAAGCTAAATGATTTGCCAACCTTGCCTTGAAAATTGTCAAATTACATCTGATGTAACCCTATTCATGTATACTGTATTTTTCCTCAGACATTGAGCATTTAGGGAAAAGATTTTATCCTTGTCACAGCCACAAAGACTTTTATTGTTACTAACCTTGTCTGTGTTAGAAGAACCAGAATTAGATACCTTGTCTATTTCTCTATCTACAGATCTACTAGTGTTTACATTTCAGCTATAGTTTCCAGTTCACATGTTATTTTGTCTTGTTTTTACTGTATCTGATCCAGTAGCATTTGGAAATGTAATAGTTGTCTCCTTCCACTACTTGCCTCTATTTTGGTGTGCATTTCCTTGTCATTGTCTGTAAGTGCAGTATTCAAAATCTCCCCAGGTTGATTCTCTACTTTTTTGGTTCTTTGTGTGTAGTTGTCATCACTAAGAGTATTATTATTGTCATTATTTCTATTAAGTACTTTACTGTGGTATTCTTTGCTCTGGAATTTAGATATTCTTCAAGTCTTATGTGCTGCTGTAACTTGTGATCAGTTTTTGCTAGTGGAAAAATCCAATCTAATAGTGTGCCAGTTAAAGTTTCTATTGTATTTGTTTGATTTAGGAAACTGCCTATTTACAGCAACGAAAAGTTTAGCCAGAATGTTGGTAGTTATTTGCCTACCAAATACTGCATTATACCACAATGTAGCCCTTGATTTATTTCTCTTTTGTGGAGATCACTATTATTATTAGGAGTTGGTCTAATTTTGTGAAAACAATTCATTTTTCTAAGTGGTTTATCCTCGAAGTTGTTATAATCCTTGTTTACATTAATAGTACATTGTATATTCCTTTTCTTAAGAAGGTTGTTCCTATTTTTGATGCCTGTCCTAGTATTGCTTAGGTTATTACCTGCACTTTCTTTATCACGTTTGTCAATATTATTATTATTTATGTTACTAACCTAGTCCTATACGCAGTTATTTCTGCTATTGCTATTCTGGGTGCTGCCTGCTGATTTCACTTTATGCCTATGGGGCTTTTTCCAGTTAATTGTACTATTCCCTGTGTTTGCAACTACTAAGTTCCAGGTTCCATTCTTACTTGTATGCTTCTTCATTTGAGTCATGGGACTATATAGTAACTTATCCTTGTCACCTGCTTCTGCTAGCACATTATTATAATAGTTTTCATTTTTTTGTAAAGAACTCCTCATTTGCTGAAAGTCTAGAGATGTGGGATGAAATGTTATTGAGTAATATTTTGGGGGTGATTACTGTTAAAATTGATGTACTTGAGGTTATCACTCGGTTTGTGGTATGGTTGATATTCACCTATACTCAAATCCAAAGTAATGTCCAAGAAGTTAACTTTAGTGTGCTCTTTTGTGGAGATAGATAATCCCAGACCTTTGAAAAAACTTAATGACTTTTTGCTATATTTTTCTTATTTAACATTGTTAGATTTATGTAATGTAAATAGAGTATCGTCCCTGTATAATCCCCTCCCCATTACAGAAATTCCCTACTTATACAGAATAGGATGTATGTACCAACTAGGTCAGTTACCTGAGCAGAATCACTGGAGCCCGTGGTAATGTCAAACATATCTGCCCAATACTTTCCCTCAAATTCAATAATAGGTTTTCTAGCAGTTGATATAATATCTACTTCTTTGGATAGACTAGAATTTTTCATAGTAAATAACAGTGTTGAGGAGGATGGGGTTAATAGAAGCGTAATAGTTAGAAATATCTAACTGAATGTATTTAGTTTATTTTTCATTGCTAATATTAGTGAACCAATCAATTACTTTGTAAGAGTTAGACCTTTGTATGGGAATGTACTTATCAATGATGTGCTTACTAATTTTGCCTAAATCTGATTTTGAGCAGCCTCTGGCAGATGGGTTAATAGTGGAGTTAGGCTTATTGGCTTTCAGGTTGATTTGAGAGGTTCTAGGTAGGTAAGGTAACCCTTACCCTAACCCTTGTCCTCTAAATTTAACTTTTTCATTATATTTTTAGCTTGCAAGTATAAATTAATTAGGTTATTTTTATGTGTTATTTTGTAGTTTTTCAGAATTTCTATTTTTAGATAGAGAGTGATATATCTAAAAAATCTTATTGATAAAAACAATTTATTTATACACTGCATGAGATGGTGAGCATATCACTTCAACTGGAAAGGAGGGAAGAAACACCAAACCAACAACAAAAATGGAATTACAGCATTTATTTAAATCTCAGAAATTTCTACACTTAATGCAATTAGGCATAACCTGGATTATAACTGAGTGCTCATATAGTATCCACCTGGATACTTTATCTATATCTATCTATTTTCTCTCTATATATATTCACACACACACATACACACACACAGATACACATATATTCCAAGCTAGTTTCATAAGTCAGAGAAAAGATACACTCAGTACAAGCTAACACAATGGATATATTATTAATACAGTATTAGAAATTAAACACCAGATGTAGCTAAACTGTTACAAGAAGCTTTCATATAAAATTAAGCTTCCCTAAAATGAAAGAACAATTAAAATAATCATTCTTTCCTTTTAAAGAAGCTTCATTTTCATTTTCTATGAAACTATCTACTAATACTTCGACCATACTGTATATGTAGCCTTGTGTATAATACTGCAAAAATGTTATATATATGTGTGTGTGTGTGTGTGTGTGTGTGTGTGTGTGTGTGTGTGTGTGTGTGTGTGTGTGTGTGTGTGTGTGTGTGTGTGTGTGTGTTATCTAGATGTAATTAATTAGCATGGAAGGTGATTATTCTAAAGGTATAGTAGCCAGAGTAAAAACAGACTGAAAAAGTTTAGGGACTTTCTACCACTATTAGCAACAAATATATTTTCCCACAGAATCAAAGGCAGATTGTATGGTGCAAATGTTAGAGCTGCAATAGTAATAAGACTTGGGCCTTAAACACAGAGGCCTTGAGAATATTGTTAAGAAATGAAGCAAACATTCTCCACTGGGGACGTAATATCAGTGTGTGCATGAATGGTATAGTACAAGTGTGTTGAGATAAAAACTGGGCAAAAGAGGGATCAAACACAGTGTGCAAGAAAGAAGATTGCTTTAGTTTGAACATGTAATGTTTGGGTATGTAATGTTATCATTGAGGACATCTATATCAAGAAGTGCCAACTACTTAATGTGGCAGAAGTTTGTGGGAGAAGGAGACCCAGGAAGTTGAAGTTGTGACAGCTGATCTCAGGAGTTTGAATCTCATGGAGGTGGTGACAAAGGACCAGGCTTTTCAAGAAGATTCATCTGCCTCAGTAAAACTGAGTTCTGGAAGTACTGTGTGTATATATATATATATATATATATATATATATATATATATACACTCAAATGAGCACCTCACTGTATCTTCTCTTCATATCTTCGTCCTCTCTACACATTATCTCTCTCACTGCAGCTCTCCCTTGACACCACTTTATTTTTCCTGAAAGTGCTATATAATGGAAGGTTTTATAGTTTCATCTATTCACTAGAATAATTAGAAATGAGAACAAAATTTACTAATAAATAGAAATTCAGAGAAGCATTTAGGTAAATTAAAAACTGAGAAAGCTCAAATATTTAGAGAGGGTGGAGTTATAGCTTTTTGAAGATTTTATAAAAAAAACTATCATAATTTTTTTTAATTGGAAGTTATTTCATCTTATGCAAATGGAAAATTGATAATAATATTAATGTGACTTAAAAGAAAAGGGATATAACATGTTATTATAAAATTTTTCAAAATGAAAAGACTTGTTTTTGTTTAACTGAGAAAAGTATAATGGTTCAAAAAGAGAGTTTGATGTTTTGTATTTCTGCTTATTGATTGAAATATGTAGATTATAGCATGTTAGTATTGTATTTTAAAGATATTTCAAGATAACGTGTATTTAACAGATATATATATATATATATATATATATACACACACACACACACACACACACACATATAAAGCGGTAGCATCAATCCATGATAAATCAAGAATATCTTGGGTTCATTGAATTGGAATCAGGTGATTTAAAAATATATCTCAATCATATTTTAACAATAAAGTTTTACTTAACTGTTTATGTATATGTGAAACAGACAAAGGAAAATTCTGCAATGAATTAAATTTTATAATAAGATTTAAATTATGGTGTGAAAGAATATGAGACCTAAGAGGAAGCATATGATAAGAAGTAATATTTTATAAAATATGTAGTTGGATGACCTAAGAGGATAGCTATAAGAAAGGAACTTAATGAAGCAGTAAGAGGAAATATGAGAGAGTATGTTGCACATAGGAATTACACGCACATAGGAATTACACACACATAGGGATTACACGCACATAGGAATTACACGCACATAGGAATTACACGCACATAGGAATTAAAGTAGAAAATAATATTAGTGATGATTGATAAATTAGCGGGGTTTATATGGCTCTTTGAAGTATTCTACAAGAAAACTGTCAGATAATATATGTAAATTGAAAGTAATGTTGTAGGTTGTGGTTTGTTGAAGTATAGTATGCAAATTGAGGAGAAATAGTGCTACAGATGAAAATGAAAGTGAATAATTTGGAAGTAAGGTACAAGATTAATATGTGTGCTATCAAAAGTATTAAATCATAATTAAAATGGCTTGCTTCTAGAAATCAGGTTTAATATTAAAAGTATGTTACTAAGTTTTAGAAAAACAGCTCAAGATGGATTTCTAATATCAATGGATTGTTAAAATTTCAAATTGTAATCATATGGTATGTTGTAGGAAACCTGATTCAAAATATATTAGAAAGAGGTATGCTACTGATGTATTTTCTGATAATAATTGGGAATAATAATAGGGTAGCATTAGCGTTTCGTCTTAGAAATGGAAAGATGCAAACCTATAATAATTATAAAGGTAGCTTAATTATAGGTATGTGCTCACAAGATAAAATTTTAAATGCTAGGAATTATTCTTTACATGCAAACTATAATTGGAATTTTGAGGGAGAGATTTGTCAATGAGAATTGTGGTTTGAAATCTATTTATCTATACAGACTTTGTAACTAAAAGTGAATCTGCAAAGATGTGATTTTTAGATCAACATAAATTCAGAAAATGAAGAAGAGTAAAGGGTAAAGGAGTAAGGATTAAAGGATGTGTGTGGGTGTATATGATATAAAGCTGTTTGTCAGCCTCATGTAAAAGTACGGATATATTAACTTGGTAACACCTCTAGATGTGCTAGAATGTAAAGTATCATATGATATTTAATACAATAGGGTTAGCAGAACTAACATGGCAATTACAGAGTGGAAGAAACATATTAACTATTCAAAAATACACAAAAACTGTGAACTTCACTTAATCATTTATTATTTAATGATGGTTATTTGCATTCTCAGCAACCTGGTCACTGACACCAAATACTAAATGATTAAGTAAATAGTTTTACTGTGTTTTTAAATGGTTAATATGTGTTTTTCCACACTGATTGTTTTAGTTTCACTATAAAGTTTCATATTAAATCACTTGCTAAACAAGTACAATTTCAGAACTGAAATGGTCACTTAAATATAGACACAGTTTCACTGTATATAGTAATATTATACTACATGGGTAAGGATTAATAAGCAAGAAAAAGAGGATGGTAAAAGCTAGAAGAAAATAAGTATAAGGTATAAATGATAAGGTTAAAGCCATTTTTCTTTGTACTAATATTATTAATTTTTCCATTGGTATATGGCGACTTCCAATCTGGTTTATAAAATATAATAATGGACATTTTATAACATCCATATATTTGAAAATTTCCCAGTTGTGACATTTCCCATACATCATCATCATCATTGTTTTAATGTCCATTTGTACATGGGTCAGATAAAATTCGTTCAGGTAATTTTTTTATTGTTTGGATGCCTTTCATGTTAGGTAATATTTCCCTATGGCAAGATATGTCTTTCATAGAAGAGTGGTAACAAATAGCATCCCATGTATAATGGTGGGGTTTGGACCCAATCCAAAGATGTTCAATGTGTTCTCTTGAAAAACTATATCTCTTAAAAAATTTGAGAGCCTCCAACAACTACATAAGTCCCAGGAATGAGAATTTTTGTTTATGCTCCTCATTTTAAGAAATACATCTTGGCGGAGTTTAAAAATAAGCCACCAGACACACCACAAAGCATTAATACCTTGTTTATGTCTTTTTGACATTAGTTTAGTGTTACATTGCTTATCTTCCTTGTGTTTTTCTTTTTGTCTTCTTCCTTATGTACATTCCTTGTTCAAAT
>NC_068986.1:62625112-62630282 GCF_001194135.2 Octopus bimaculoides | reverse complement strand
TATATAGGTGCAAAAGTGGCTGTGTGGTAAGTAGCTTGCTTATCAGCCACATTGTTCTGGGTTCAGTCCCACTGTATGGCACCTTGGGCAAGTGTCTTCTACTATAGCCTTGGGCCAACCTTGTGGGTGGATTTGGTTGACAGAAACTGAAAGAAGCCTGTCATATATGTATATGTTTGTGCGTCTGTGTTTGTACCCCCCCCCCCATTGCTTAACAACCAATGTTGGTGTGTTTACATCCCCGTAACTTAGCGGTTCGGCAAAAAAGACCGGTAGAATAAGTACTAGGCTTACAAAGAATATGTCCTGAGGTCGATTTGTTCAACTAAAGGTGGTGCTCCATCATGGCTGCAGTCAAATGACTAAAACAAATAAAAGAAAAAAAACAAAAAATGAATACACATACACACATATACATATATATATACATGTGTGTGTCTGTGTATTTGTGTGTGTGTGTGTGTGTGTGTGTGTGTGTGTGTGTGTGTGTGTGTGTGTGTGTGTGTGTGTGTGTGTGTGCATGTGTGCGTGTATACAAGTATGGTGAAGAAAACTAAAACTCAAAATATGAGTCTCTCAGAGGAGATAACAGGGACTGAGAATGGCAATATGCTGATCTTAAGAAGACTCATCCTTCTCCGCAGAATTAAGGTTTTGTTGAACCTTTCCCCTACAACCCATCTTCTAGCACCCCTTCTTTCACCAATCTTCTGTGTTGCCTTATTTCCTTCCTTCACTTTCTCTTGTTGAACTGATATTCCCTGCATCCAATTCATTCCTTGTTTCTGATCATGTCACACTATTCTCACTCAGCACACTTACCTACACATCCATTTTTTTTTATCCCTATTCTTTCCTATTCTGTGTCTGTATTCACCTCCTACCTTGATCTCACATTCTCTCTATCTCTCTCTCTCTCTCTCTCTCTCTCTCTCTCTCTCTCTCTCTCTCTCTCTCTCTCTCTCCACAAACACACACACATATGTATATATATAATTGTATTAAATGAAACACTTATCATTCAAGGCTGATCTGTAGGATCTCATTATCTGGTAGTAAAATTTTAATCTCAACCTTCAGTTAATCTCTTTCTTTTATTTTAATTAAACCAATTTTTTCTATAATTATTCCTAAAAGCCTAAAAAAATTCACAACTGGACACATCATTAAATTAACAGCTTGCTGATTGAAGTGTTGAATATTTATGTATCAGTACAGGTGCTGAGATTTGTTGCTGGCAAAGACATTTAACTCTTAATAGACTAGTCCACCAAGCTGTAAGTACTGACACAAGAGTCATTGTCATAAGAAAAATTAGTGATGCTTTATAATAGAAAAATGTTTTATTACTGCACAAACCTCCATATATTACAGGTACTGAAACAAGCAACCATATAAGATGTACTCATTGGCTTGTGCCGTTTATAGAGTCAATATAGTGTAAAATGTGTCAATAAATGGTAGAAATGAATTGGTTCCTACTTCAGTTACTGTTACTCTTAGCCATATTAGACAAAAGCAATTTGCCTACTTAATATATCATCCTACTTTCCTCCATCACATCAGGTTACTTTAAGTTCAGAATAACCTCATTAGTTACAGGAAGCCTCAGTGTAAAGTTATTGTTACATCAGGTCTAAACACAATGTTCTTTAACACTCTAGGTCCATATGTATTGGTAATCACAATAGGTCCATATACAACAATGATAGTCAAATTAGACCCAAATTAATTATTGCCAAACAAGTTCTAAATTTTGTGCTGCTTCATAATCATTTTCAGTGGCTATACATTTTTGAAATAACAACATACATACTGATCAAATTATTTTCTGTAGCTATCACCAGTCTTTGAACATGTACAAATATATTGAATGTCAACTAGACAGATGCAATAAACAATAATTGCTATGCTGCAATTAACATAACGAAACATTGCATGATAGAATGTGTCGCATGGCCCTAAACCAAACTAAAGCATTGAATAAAGGGGGTGAAAGGTCTCTGCATTGCTTCTAACTGTAATTGGCCTTCTACTGGCTACTATTTTACTCAAGCAAAACTAATTACATCTATACAAGCCAGTGAAGGAGCACTATTGACCTGCAAAATATAACAATCAAATCTCCTTCAAATCATACCTAACCATTTACAAAAAAGGAATAACACATTAGATAACATACACTGTTTTGAAAAAGGGACTGAATGTGTGCAGCTGCAACGTCATTGATCATAGGTCTGTTGGCTTAAGTCTAATATGGGGCTAAACAACAACTGTAGATACACAACTTCGCTTAACTGCAGATCAATAGTTAATCTTTTAGCATCCAGTAGTGGTTAAAATGTTGGTTGAATGATTGCTCACCAGCCTTCACACAACTCATTTGCAGAACAAGGTCCAACATCTAATTTCATGGTGGACCAAGACCAATGGGCAGTTTGGTCTCAGTAATGGAGTAGCTCACTGCCACACTCACTGTCACTTTGTTCAAGCTACATGGAACTTGAACTTAGGGCTGCAAAACAACCAAACACTCTTTAATCATACAGTGAACCATATCAGCTGTTTACAGTTAAGTCATCAGAGCCAATGAAAGTTAATGTTTTGGCTAGGAATACAGAGCAGTGTTTATTATGGGAGGACAACTGTCAAGACTTTAGGTAATTGCCTGACAACTTATTGATGTGACTTGCCTTAAAGGACAGTTAAGAATTCACTGGTCAAAGGATGCAAGTACAATTTTTGGACAGGATAGATGATGTGGGAGACCATGATATCTAGCCAGATGTTGAAAATGCACAAACTTCTTATAACAATCTGGAATATCAACAGACATGGTTGCAGAAACATGAACAACTATAAGAGCAACAATAGCAACTACAATTTCAATAGCAACAATAAAATAAAATAGCGACTGGGATAGCAAAAGAGACAGAGACTGTAATAACTGTAATAGCAACAGATATATCACAATTGTAGCAATAGTTGCTTCATTTATTCCATTCTATCTTCAACAACATTGCAGTTGTTAATACTTTGTTATTTGTCACATTTGTTATTGCTGTAATCGTTATTGCTATTGCTGGTGTTATTGTTGTTACTTCTGCAGTTGCCCTCCTATTGCAGTAGCTTTTAGGCAACTATTCAATGAATGCCATTATTTAGACTGGTATTCATTTTATCCATTTCTATTTATTGAATGACAAAGGCCACCATAAACTGGTGAATGTAAATATTATATGATATTTCTGTTCAATGTACCAATTTATATTAAAAAAATAAAGCATGCACATGTGTGTGTATGTGTGTACATGCACACACACCCACACACACACCCACATAGTTTATAGATCCAATATAGGTAAAATCAACATAAATGTACTTCATCCAGTGAGAGATAAATATCAATTTAATACACAACCAAAATAGTTATTAATAGCTTCATGCCTTTATGATACTTTAACTAGGCACATTTATATAATATGCCATGCATCTCCAAGCAATCTTTCAGGCTCTTGATATATACATATACATATATATATATATATATATATATATATATATATATATATATATATATATATATATATATTTCAGAGAGTGTATGTAATAACACTTATAAATTGCAGCAACATCCAGTATAAATTTGTATTATTTATAGATCCTTGTCCAAAGAATTACAGATAGAAGAGTATACATTTTCCAACATGCATGTCTTTGTGACTCCTATCCTGTAATGAAACGCATATAATATGGAATTAAAAAGATACCAAGTTTTTTTCAGTCTTCTGTTTTGATATATATTTCAGAGATGTACTTGTCTGGCATGTAATTAGATCTGGGACCACTGTATAGAATCTAAAACAATTACTGAGTAGAAGGTACATTTTAGCCATCCAGAAAGCACAAAGATTGTCCATTTCACTTACGCATTTATTATTTGGCCTCAAAGTTTTTGTTATGCTAATTGCAACCTGATCACTGACTAGATTATACTGCATCTAGTTTCAAGTGTAGCTATCATCAGTATATATAGGTTTCAGAGTTATATAGGTCAGTTAACACAATATTTGGTAGTAATTCACAAGTCTTCTCCTTGCTCTTCCTTTTGTAAAGAACAAGTCAGAAATGACTTCAAAGAAGAGAACCTATCAGTCCATAATTACAGGTTGACATGAACTCTATGAGGAGAAGATCAAGTATTAGTAAAAGTATAGCAATAGTAGTAGTAGTAGTAGTAGTAGTAGTAGTAGTAGCAGCAGCAGCAGCAGCAGCAGCAGCAGTAGTAGTAGTAGTAGTAGTAGAAATAATAGTGAAACAAGATGACAACAGAAAGCAAAAATTTAAAAAAAGAATATACAGGGTGCGATGGGTAAATTGTCACCATCTTATGTTTTTTAATTTTGGGCATGTGCAGTTTCCTTTTGATTTTATTGACTACACAGTATAGTAGGGTCAACTGGGCACTGTGAGAAAAAGAGCACCATGACACAATTCATTCTGCCAGAAATTTGGAAATGACATGCTGTACATGGCATTCACACCAGAAACTCCAATACAAACATTTCAGAGTGTTGTGTGTCAATCTTAGTCCCTACAACATGTACCAAGAGTGATAAAAATCAAACATCCAGTCAACATCATGGTATTTGGAGTGATCACCAGTGATGGCAACATTATGCCTCCATTCATCTTCCCACAGGGCATCAGACTCAACACAGAGGCCCTACATCAAGTGCCTGTAGGAGGTAGTGCTACCCTGGGTCAAAGAGGTGGCTGATGGAAGACCCTTTGTCTGACAACAGAACTCTGCACTGTGCCAGGCAAGCAGGAGAGCCCAGTCATGACTGTCAGACAATTTCTGCAACCACATCATCCTTAACATCTGGCCACCTAACTCCCCAGACTACAACCCCTTTGATTATTATGTGTGGGGCACAGTTGAGTGCCACACACATAATAATAAGTGAGAGGCCAACAAAACTCTTTGTAACACTAAAGATGAATTGAAGGCAATGATGGCAACATTCACCAACTTAAGCAAGGAGACCATCCAGAAGAGTTGCAGGAGATTCCAAAGTCATCTGGAGGCCATGGCTGAAAACAATGGCGATTTTATTGAATAAATTTACTCTTTAGTATTTGAAGATATTTTTATGTAATTTTGGTA
>NC_068986.1:62621253-62622674 GCF_001194135.2 Octopus bimaculoides | reverse complement strand
TATATATATATATATATATGTATATATATATATATATATATATGTATGTATGTATGTATGTATGTATTATGTGGTAAGGCTTCAATAAGTGGAATAGCACTTGATCAGCTAAGTGAATAAAGATGTTATAATAAAAACCATAATTCTTGTTAAATACAGCTTTCTAGAGTTTCCTAGTTGAAGCAATATTTTATTTCGTCATTTTTCAAGCTGATAACAAAGCCATCTGTCAGTTGCTTTTTAAATCAGATGATGTTTAAACAAGGGACTCTGATAAAGAAGAAGACAGAAAGAAAAGCATAAGGGAGATAACCAGCATTGAAATAACATTGCAAAAGACATAAATGTGATGTTAATGGTTTACTGTGTCTGGTGGTTTATTTTTAAATTTCACCAAGAAATACAATATATCTTCCACTGATTATGAAGCACGGGTTTCAATGTGCTATCCTTTATTTCTTTCATTATTTTTCTTGTTTCAGTCATTTGACTGCAGCCATGCTGGAACACCACCTTTAGTCAAGCAAACAAATCGACCCCAGAACTTATTCTTTGTATGCCTAGTACTTATTCTATTGGTCGCTTTTGTCGAACTTCTAAGTTATGGGGGATGTAAACACACTAACAACGGTTGTCAAGCGATGGTGGGGGTCAAACACAAATATACAAATACACACACACATATACAACAGGCTTCTTTCAGTTTCGGTCAAACAAATCTACTCACAAGGCTTGTGTCAGCTTGAGGCATAGTAGAAGACACCCAAGGTGCCACACAGTGGGACTGAACCCAAAACTATGTAATTAGGAAGCAAGCTTCTTGCCACACAGCCACTCCTGCATCTATGGCAACAGTTGGACAGAAATCAAAAGTTATATTGGAGCTGTAGAAGGAAAATTTAAGTCAAGATATAAGAAACATCTTTTGAATTTTAGGTACTGTAATAAAAGACATTCAATAACACAATTGATTTTAATCTGGAGGCTTAAAGACAAAAGGACCAGCTACAACACCAAATGGAAAATCCTCTCCAAAGTTAGACCCTATATAAATGAATCAAAAAGGTGTTCAGAATGTTTTCTTCAAAAGCTATACCTCTTGAAGAACTTGAGAACCGCCAACAATTACATAAATTCCAAAACAAGATTTTTTCTTTATGTCCACATTTTAAGAAATACAGTCGATATCATAGCTGGTCCCTTATAGATCCACATTTACATACCAAAACTCTACTGCAATCCCTCTTTTCTCAAGCATCATGATTTGGAAGGAGAGAGATTTAGCAAGATATGAGTGATGATAAAAGGAAGGACAAATCTATATCCTCTCATTTCATGGATGGTACAGTGAAGAGAGGGAACAACAGAGAGATGAGAGAGCATCAAATGGGCAAGATAGGTAGCAGGTGGTAGTATAGTAT